>NC_136261.1:271050613-271133113 GCF_964187855.1 Myxine glutinosa | reverse complement strand
TGCGGCAGCAGAGAGAGAGCATGCGGCAGCAGAGAGAGAGCATGCGGCAGCAGAGAGAGAGCATGCGGCAGCAGAGAGAGAGCATGCGGCAGCAGAGAGAGAGCGTGAGAGAGAGAGAGAGCGTGCGGCAGCAGCAGAGGCAGCAGCAGAAGCTGAACACGTCAGAGAGCATGAGTTGCGAATGTTGACTGAACGACCGCGGGCAGAGGGGTCTGCTGCAAGAGTCCCGGAAACTGTTCATGTTCGTTTGCCGGACTGGACGGGAGACACGAAGCCAGAAGCGTATCTGGAGATGGCGGAGAAGTTGTTGGCTGCCGGTGGCATTGATGAGAGCTTGTGGGTCGGCCATCTTGTGAGCCATCTATCTGAGAGGGCGAGGGAGGTATATGCGAGGATGGCAACCGAGGACGCAAACAAATACAGGGCATTGAAGGCCGAGATTTTGAACGCCTATGCGGTGTCCGCATGTATTTATAGGAGAAATTTTTTCAGCTGGACTCGTGAGTCCAGTCAAACCTATGAGGAACATTCGCGGGCCTTGTTGGAACAGCTGCAGAGATGGTTCAAGGGGAGCAAGGTTGAGTTACCTCAAGCGGTTGCGGAACTCCTGGTGCGTTACCGTATCGATCAACAGCTTCCGCCTGACTTAGCATTGTTTCTTGTCGACAAAGACACTGTTTCCTTGGCAGACTGCGTCAACCTTATTGATAAACATGTTTTGGCGTGCAAAATGCTGCAAGTCACGCAGTCGCGTCGTAAGACGGAGGAGTCTGCGATCAAGACCGCCCCCCGTCTGCCCGGCGGCTGGATCGAGGGGAGGGGTTCTCCGATGCCCTCCACTGGTGGCGGTCGCGAGCCGCAGACCAGGGCAGGGCCCTGGTGCGATTTCTGCAAACGCGTGGGGCACGGTGAAAACCGCTGCTTCTCTAATCCCGCTAGTCCGGCCTACCGAGGCAACCCTCCTGTTAAGTCGGAGGGAGATCAGTGGAGCTCATCCGCCGGGCCCTCGCACACGACGGTGGCATCGGTGACCGAGGTCACTGCCACCGAGGCTAATTCCATTCATCCACTGTACCAGGATTATTCAGGGACAGCCTTAGTGGGTGGCCCTGATTCGATGCTGAAGTTTGAGGCCCAATACCTTCGGGATACTGGGGCGACACGGTGTGTTCTCCGGGCGGGGGTAGTTCCGGCCTCTCAGATGCGTTATACCGGCGAGTATACCCTCCTTCGGGGCATTGACCGGGTTCTTGGCCGGTATCCCCTTGCCCTCCTCGAGGTCCGGAGTGACATTTTTAAGGGTCCAGTGACCTGTGTGGTGGTACCCTACTACCCGATACCCGGGGTCTCCTTGCTGATTGGCAATGATGCCATGGCCAGGGAGGAGTCATTGACTCTGACCTGTGGGGGGGTCACTAGATCCCAGAGTAAACAGGCGGAGAGAGTGGCGGAGTCAGACATATCTTCACTCTGGCCCGAGGAGCCTAGCGCCTCGACTCCAGTTCCCGACGGTGACGTTGCATCAGCTGAAGTCCACCCGAGCCTCCCGTCAAGCCACCCTCAGGTGCCGTGCTCCTCAGGGACCGCTCCCGCCATGTCGCGATTCAGCAGGAACGCTAATGCTAAGGTATATGTGGGAAACCTGGGCAATGGAGCAGCGAAAGCCGAGCTAGGGAGGGTCTTCGAACATTACGGACCACTCCGCAACGTATGGGTTGCTCGAAACCCACCTGGATTTGCAGTTGTTGAGTTTGAAGAGCCACGAGATGCTGAAGATTCGGTCAGAGCCCTTGATGGAAGGTTAATTTGCGGATCGCGTGTGTGCGTCGAGATGTCGAATGGCATGTCGCGGCGGCCTCGTTTCAGACGCCCTTTGGTCCGCAGGCCTTTCGACCCGAACGATCGATGTTACCAGTGCGGTGAAAGGGGTCATTACGCATATGACTGTTGTTCTCGACACCGGAGGAGTACCCGCCGCTCTAGGTCTCGGCCCGTTTCCTTCCTGTCAACGCTTCCCTCAACTTGAGTTTGGCCCCCTTGCCTCTCTATTGTGCTTTGTGTGAAGTGTAACTCTTGTAGGGTAGATATTAATGTGGTGTATGGTGTTAAAATTTGTGTGTGAAAAAAAAAAAAACCAAACTGGTTCATTGTTAACCTGTTAATGCCTGTTAATTGCCTGTGCGTTAATAATTGCGTTATTGTTGCGCTATTGCGTTGCGTTGTATTGTTGCGTTGTTGCGTTATTGTTGTTAATAAGTGTTAATAATTGTTAATTGCGTTAATTGCCTGTTAGCGATTACCGCCATCATCTTGCCATGTGATTTGCACCTACTACAAATACTGGTTTTAAAAACGCCGTCTATTCGACGGGGTTTTTACTTAGGGGGGGAGGACTGTGAGAAACCACCGGTGAAACCACCTGTTCTCACCCAGATTTGGTGCCCCGCCCACCGCGTGACGTGGCCTCCTTGGAGCCTCACGCGATCGGGAGGCGATTCGGCACGTGATTGGTGGAGGGTCAGAGAGCGCGGTCGCCATCTTATGCAACGGACGCGACTCTCGAAGGCTCCGAGTGGGAAATAGATAAAGGGATTTCCCTTAATCTTCACGACAGCCGCGTTGGGCTGATCGTTTACCGTTCTGTATTTTACGAGTGAGTAACTCCGGAAGAGAACGAGTGATTCCCGGATCTCGTGGATTGGAACCGCGAGTGATCTTGCCTGCGTCCTGTTTGGAGCTTCTGGGGCCGACCGTTCCTGCAGGCCTTGTGCGGTGTATTCCACTCTGTTACCCTCCGAGTCCCGGAGATCGTCGATTGGAACCGCGAGTGATCTTGCCTGCGTCCTGTTTGGAGCTTCTGGGGCCGACAGTTCCTGCAGGCTTTGTGCAGTGTATTCCATTCTGTTACCATTTATGGTTTTTGTGATCGAGCCAATAAAGCATCGTGCCTTACCCCTAGAAGGCCGATTAAAACACAATTGTGTTTATTGAGTTCTCTCTGTCCACTCCGTGGACTACTTGAAGCCCGGACATTAACGTCCGTATTCCGTGCTGGGAACCATTTCACAGCCGGGATCGCGACAATATATACATATATATATATATATATATATATATATAATGGTATCTGTAATCTGGTTCTCCAACCTAATGAGCGGACAACATGACGTCATCGCCATGCCTGCAAAGTTCCAGAGGAACCATCTAGCAGTGCGTCATTACGGATTATAAATACAGATACTGTCACAGTGTCACAAGTGCATGCAAAACTCACAGTTACCGACCTGGTTTCGCCCTTGTTGGGGCTTCATCAGGGCAACGCAGTGAGGCTTTCCATACACTTGTAACTCTGTGACCCTTTCGGTTTTTATATCAGTCACTATGCGACCTTCATATCATTATCATATCATTACAGATACCATTATTAGTAACTCCCAACCGCAACCAGGTCGACTCCATATGATGAGTGGATACCAGAGATAACGTCACCGCGTGGCAGGCGGTGCGTATCGCTCCCAGCAAGGTGCAGCAGCAGCTGTATGGGACCCCTTGCTGGCGGTTCTCCACTGATGATATGAAGGTCGCATAGTGACTCATATATATATATATATACACAGGGTGAGCCAGAAATATGGTCATTTTTGAAATTCGTGTGAAGGAAATAAAAAAATTGTATTTCAAAATAAATTCATTCATGATATTGAAGTACATAACATGCATTTTTATTATTTTCTTTTTTACTGATTTCGTTTCATTTTTTTGCAGGCACAACACTTGAGTGACCATGTGGAACTGGTCGGGTGAAGAACGCGCTTTCGCTATCAAAGCTTTTTACAAGAAAAATGATAGTGCAACTGCTGCACAACGTCAATTCAAACTCCATTTCAATCTTCAACATCATGGAAATGTGCCATCTGTACGTGCTGTCAAGTTATGGGTTCAGAAGTTTGAGAGGACCGGTTCAACTTTAAAAGAGAAACCGCCTGGAGCACCCAAATCAGTAAGAACGGCACAAAACATTGAGCGTGAAAGGGAGTCAGTTTTGAGAAGTCCGCATCGCTCCAGCCGAAAGCATGATTCAGCCTTAAGAATTTCTCACACGTCACTACGCCGCATATTGAATAAGGATTTAAACTTTTATCCCTATAAAATTCAAACTGTCCAGGAATTAAGCCAGGATGATGGGATTGCCCACAATAATTTTTGTGAGGGAATGCTTTCATTTATGGACGGAAATGAAAACCAAAACATTGCTAACAATTCGTTCATGTCTGATGAAGCACATTTTCATCTGTGTGGCCATGTCAAGACGCAAACTACTCGTTTTTGGGCAGCCGAAAACCAAAGAGAAATGCACACGAAACCGTTATACAGTCCCAAACTCACAGTGTGGTGAGTACTTTCGTCGTTCGACATCATAGGGCTTTGCTTCTTTGAGAACGATAACGGAAATGCCATCACTGTTACTGCAGCTCGATATTCCGATATGGTTTCTAACTTCCTCTCCAGAGAATGAAACAGATTTGCAGCAGTGAGCCCAATGACGTGGTTTCAGCAAGATGGTGCAACCTCCCACACTGCCAGAGTGTCGATGACTACTGTAAGGGCGCTCCTTCCAAAGCATGTCATTTCCAGAAACGGCGATATTCCATAGCCAGTGAGGTCACCCGATTTGACTGCATGTGATTATTTAATGTGGTCATATCTAAAGGACAAAGTGTATGTTAACCGTCCACAAACTCTTCATGAACTTAAGGAAAACATCAGACGCTAAATCAATGATATTGACGTGGCCATGTTGCAGAACGTCATGAATAATTGGTGTCCAAGATTGGAGGAATGTGTCAGATGAAATGGTGCACATCTCCTCGATGTTCTTTTCCACAAATAAATGGCATGTTATGTACTTTACTTTCTTGTAAGACTTTGTTTTGAAATACAACTTTTTATTGCCTTTACACGAGTGTTAAAAATAACCATATTTCTGGCTCACCTTGTGTATATATATACATATATATATATATATATATATATATATATATATATATATATGAGCATTGAGCAAGAGTACCAGGCATTGCTGGGAGGGGTGAGGAAGGGAGTGGGGGGATTGGAAGGGGGAGGGGAAGGAGTGTTGAGGGGAGAGGGAGTGGAAAGATATACAACATATGCATCTTTGGGGGGGGGGGGTGGTGGCTTTGACAGGCCCCTCCGTTTTGGGGGAGGGGGGAAGGGAAGGACGAATAATTTTCCCATTCAATGAGTGCTTCATAACCTCAGTGTTGCACAGGTAAAATAGGAAATTGTAATACCCTCTGCCACCATCACCAGGTGGCACTACACGGTACACTTACCTCGAGAATTTACGCCCCTCTCCCAGTCCCCCACACCACCGAATGAGGCCGCAGCCACTTAGCCTATGTTACCCCCCAGACAAAGTTGTATTTGTATTTGTACCCCGAGTAAAGTATAAAAGCGTTTATAGTTGGAGTACCCTGCATTGCTCAAACGAAAAAGAAACATTAACATATTTGAAATGAGGGCAAATATAATGAAAAAGCAATTACATCCAAATCAGAATCCATCACAAATGTCAAATCATCATTTTACCTTTTCGTTGAATAGATGCTGGTGAATGTGCTGTTCATCATGTTTCTGAGTTAAGCATGATGACGTTCAGGAAGAAGAAGAAGCCTTACCAGCAACTTCGACTGCTTCGGGAATTGTTTTATTATTTGTGTTCAAATGTCTGGTGATTGTTTTGTATTTATTAATGGGAATGTGTACTTGTATATAACTGTCATTTATCAAAAAAGCTTAGGCACTGCAGTGATTTATTTTTAAAATGCAAAAAAACCGAACTTTTTTTTTTTGCCTAAAATACTCCCAAGCAGTGAACTTCTGAATGTTTGACGAAGATCCGTTCATCAATCTCTGAGAGAAATGGCGACACACACACACACACACACACACACACACACACACAAACACCAACGGCTCTCTTATGTTGTATATATATATATATGTATATATATATATTGACGCGTGTCTTCCCTGTATTGCAGACCTCAGGGTGATGGATGGCCGACCAAGCTTTAACTCAGAGGTGTTTACCTAAACTATGGCAGTGTTATCCCTTTATGGCGCGCGAGGGAACGGAGGTCTCGTGGTCTTAATTGAACAGACGGACGCGACGGGGGTTTAGTCCTTGAACCCACAAACAAACAAATGCACAGGACAAGAGATTGGAAATGCAACAAATAAGGATTTAATGAAAATAAATGCCAGGATAACAAAGAAATGCACGGTAAAATCTAAAATTCCTCAATGAGGGACCCTCCACACTGACTCGTATACAGACAAGGGGAATGATAAAATAAAAAATAAATAATGTTTCTGCCGGCACTCAGCTCTGGTCTCAACAAGCACTTTGGGAGCTTGGTGGTCGTTGAAGCTTGAAGCCACCATACGGGAAGCGGACAAGATGGTGGCGGCACTGCACCCTTAGCGGCCACCGGCGTGAGGCAAGCACACAGGACAACCTCCTTCGGCTCGCTCTCAGCCTCCTCCGCCTCCGAAGAACAACACAGCAGCCAAAACATCCTCCCTTCCAATAAAATTGTAACGCTCCCAAAAAGCACCAAAAGCTTTCACAGATCTCCCACACAGGCAAAACATGACTGCCCACCACCAAAGCCAGGACCAAGAGAGGGAGAGAGAGGTGGGGGGGGAGGGGGAGGGGGGGAATGCACCCTCCCCTCTTTTCGCTGACGTCACCCTCAAACCAATCCCCACACCCCGCAACTTCAGTCCATGGCCATGACCAATCGTTTCTTTTGGGGCGATGCCTCACAGCCTTTCTTGACGCACATCGAGAACAATCGGGGGTGGGGTTTCCTTGCCGATCGGCAAATGTGATGGGTTTGTGTCGGGCTTGTTGGTGTTGTAATGTGCCGAGGTCACGGCTGGCCGAGTGTGCTTTATAAGAACGAAGGGAAAAAAATCACAAGGGCAATTACACACTGGCGATTATTCTTAAGCCCTACGGTACCTAATTGGCAAAGCTCCACCCCTCACATGGAGACACATATATGATCTTACCAGACATGCAGCCTCACGGATTCCCTACTTCGTTAAATGAAGGTTCTTCTTCTCCTTCGTGACATTCAGGGCATGGTAATCTATACAATTATATCTGGACTAAGGTATTTCATTACCTACCCCCACAAACGTAATGATATATATATATATATACAGTCACGTGAAAAAGTAAGTACACCCCATGTAAAGTTTTGACTTTTTCAACATATTTCAACATACAGCCATTTGATCTTCATTTCAACAATATTGATAGATAAAGGTGATATAATATAACAAATATCATGAAACATTTACATTTTGTAGTCCATTGTATAATTTAAATAAACATAAATGCAAATTTCGCATGTGGAAAAAGTAAGTACACCCCTACATTTATCACTACTTCTAATACCTAAAATTAGAATCAGGTGTACCAGCTCAGGTGCAAATGATTAGAACATCGTTAGAGAGGATCTTGGAGGAACCTGTCTTATTTAAACCTCAGACATTTAGTTTGGTTTGCTCTTTATTGTTGAAATGTGCGGCGTCACCATGCCTAGATCAAAAGAGCTCTCTGAGGCCTTCAGAAAGAAGGTTATAGATGCCTACGAGTCTGGGAAGGGACTTAAAATGATCTCCAAACAATTTGAAATCAATCATTTGACTGTCCGGAAGATCATCTACAAGTGGAGAAGATTCCAAACAACTGCCAACTTGTTCAGCCCAGGCTGCCCCAGTAAGTTCGGCCCGAGAGCAGACCGCAAGATGCTGAAAGAAGTCTCTAAGGACCCCAGAATGTCATCAAGGGACCTACAGGTAGCTCTTGCCACTGTTGATGTCAAAGTGCACGAGTCTACCATTAGAAAGAGGCTGCACAAATTTGATCTGCATGGGAGGTGTGCCAGGAGGAAACCTTTGCTGTCCAGAAAGAACATCAGGGCAAGACTAAAGTTTGCCAATGAACACCTCAGCAAAGACCAGCACTTCTGGAACAATGTGCTCTGGACAAATGAGTCAAAGGTAGAGCTATTTGGCCACAGTACCAGAAGACATGTTTGGTGAAAACCAAAGACAGCATTTCACCACAATAACCTGATACCAACTGTAAAGCATGGTGGTGGAAATATTATGGTTTGGGGCAGCTTTGCTGCATCAGGGCCTGGGCAGCTCACCATCATAGAATCCACTATGAATTCTTCATTGTACCAGAGGGTGCTTGAGGATAATGTGAGGCCATCTGTCGGAAAGTTGAAGCTCAACCGAAGGTGGACCTTGCAACATAACAATGACCCCTACACATACCAGTAAATCCACCAACGAATGGCTGAAAAGAAAGAAATGGAGGGTTCTGGAATGGCCAAGTCAAAGCCCGGATCTAAATCCCATCGAGATGTTGTGGGGGGATTTGAAACGAGCTGTGCATGCAAGAAACCTCTCAAAAATCGCACAGCTGAAAGAATTCTGCATGGAGGAGTGGGAAAAAATTTCTCCCAGTCGATGTCAGAGACTAGTAGACAGTTACAAGAAACGCCTACTTGAGGTTGTTTCTGCCAAAGGGGGCAATACCACCTATTAGAGCCAAGGGTGTACTTCCTTTTTCCACATTCGAACTTTGCATTTATGTTTTTTTAAATTATACAATGGACTACCGAATGTAAATGTTTCATGATATTTGTTATATTATATCACCTTTATCTATCAATATTGTTGAAATGAAGATCAAATAGCTGTATGTTGAAATATGTTGAAAAAGTTAAAACTTTACATGGGGTGTACTTACTTTTTCACGTGACTGTATATATATATATATTGTTGTGGATCTCAACGTCGGCCTTTTCCCTTCCCAAGGGGGGATTAATCCCCCTGTCGTTTACTAGCCGACGTGATCCGAGGCAATGACGTTCCTTCCGGTCAGCGCTGAAAAGGGTGGTAGGCCGAATTATTCCGAGTACCTAATTACCAGCGCCTCCCAGGAAGCAAGGAAATAACCCTGCCCGAACCACGGTTTTAGGTGGAAACGCCGAGCGATAGCGAGCCGTGATCCGAGCTGTTAACAGGAACTAACCCAATTTGAGTGGTGCCGAATCGTGCCACGCTTACCCAATGGAGGAAAAGACTGATACAGTCGGATAAAGAAGAAAGGAAGAACAGATTGATTTATTAACACTTTGTACAATGATGCGAAGAAGAAGAAACACAGTGCAGCCTTAAGAACAGTCTTAACTTATCCCCTGGACAAACGGGCCCGCACACACAGACACACTCACACGGGGATGTAGAAGGTTGGGTTGAGGGTCCAGGGATGGCGTCCACAGCTCGTTCTCCGGGTCCTCGACTCGCCATGAAGAAGATAGAAGGACGGCAGAAAGCTCCCCGTGTGTCGTTGGCACGGATCGGACAATTATCGGTGAAAGGTAAGCTAGGCTGGGCGGTTACTTCGCGGCTTAGCCGCGTTCGTAATAAACGAACCGGCTTGGTGGTTATACTTGCGGTCGCGGCCGCGAACGTAATAGCAGAACCAGCGCTGTATGCGCTCTCGATCCAGTTAAATCCAAAGCGCCTTTCCCGCCGAAGTCCTCTCCAATGTGCCACTGATGCGAGTCCTTAATGCGCTTTCCCAGAAAGTCCTTGCTTATAACTCTTAACGCCAGCCAGTCCTTCGTTCAAGTCATTCCAACAAAGCGCCTTTCCCAATAATCCTTATCAATTCTTCCGCACAAGAGTCCTTTATAATGCCAATGCTTGGCTTCCCTCACGAGTCCTGTGGAAGGGCTTTGCGTGCGCGTTTATATAGTGCCGCCCAGCGAACCCTCTCGAATTTGCCAGCCGCGCTCTGACCACGCCCCTCACGCCATTCCACCCGAGCCCTGGTTTGTTGGTGGCTCTTACCGGCTCCGCCCTTGACGTCTGCTTGACGTGGCCACACCCTGACCTCGCGCTCCTCCCCCTTTCCAGGCCTACCTCATGTCATTTGGCTGGTTTGAGCATCCTAATGCGAGGGGCCATAGCAAAAATGGGGCGCAGACTGGATGCTGCCCAACGAGATAGATTGGAGGGTGGACCGCAAAATGAATGGGACCTACTCTTATTTCTTTTACACAACGCAGGTATCACTATTGGGAATGGCCTTATTCTACACATATACTATGACATAACTAATGTTCTAAGGTGGCCTACGTGTTGCATGCGGACTAACTATGGGGGCAAACCTTTAACCTTTATTAATCAATATGTACATTCTCAGAACCGCAACAATATATATATATATATATATATATATATATATATATATATATATATATATATATATATATATATATATATATTTATGTATATAGACATATACATATGCATATACATATACATATACATATACATATACATACATCTCCGGATTGGACCCCGACATTCACGGGGGATACATTCCTAGAAAATTCCACGGATGTTGATTCCACGAATGGGGGGCATTGTTTGAATGGGGAGGGGGGGGGGGGAGGGAGAATTTTTTTTACTGCATGGTCTCAACTCATGGAAGAGCTATGACACAGAACAAATCTGGACACAATATAACAAAGGGAGCAGCAGGAGAAAGGGGAAATGCCAACAGCAGGGCGGAGAGAGAAAATAGACGGAGACGAACAAACAAGGGATGCAGGTAATGATTATAGGTAAGGGAGAATGCAAAGGGTGGACAAGATGGATACATAAGTGAAAAAGAATTGAGAGTGGTGGTGGTGGTTGTTTAACAGGTGTAGAAAAGATCATGATTTTGGATGGGGGATGACTTGGGATGTTGGTGAACAGCTGTCTTGCAGACCTGGAGGAAAGAGTGAGATTGAAGAGTATGGAAGGTGGTTCCACAGTTGGAAAGAAGCAGAATAAATGAGTGGAGGTGAGCAGTGGTTCTGCATTTGGGCAGTGTCACTTGGAGGGGGTTGCTGCGAGACTGTGTCCTCACTTGGAGGGGGTTGCTGCTGGACTGTGTCCTCACTTGGAGGGGGTTGCTGCTGGACTGTGGCCTCACTTGGAGGGGGTTGCTGCTGGACTGTGTCCTCACTTGGAGGGGGTTGCTGCTGGACTGTGTCCTCACTTGGAGGGGGTTGCTGCGAGACTGTGTCCTCACTTGGAGGGGGTTGCTGCTGGACTGTGTCCTCACTGGAGGGGGTTGCTGCTTGACTGTGTCCTCACTTGGAGGGGGTTGCTGCTGGACTGTGTCCTCACTTGGAGGGGGTTGCTGCTGGACTGTGTCCGTCCTGCAGATACCTGAGGGAGACAAAGCACGGAGAGGGCGGAGGGTGCAAGTCTTGACAACACCATGTTTTAGAGAAGGGAGATGAGTTTGAAAGCTCGTTCTTGAGATTGGATAGATGTTGTTATCTGGCTCTTGAGAGAGTAGACACACTTGTTGCAAGCCTTAAGTCATAATCTGAGGTTGTCTTCAGTTTGATTTGTCTTCCAGGAGGAGAATGCAAGTTGTTATAAAGAAACTGCCTCACTGCAGGATTCAGAGAACTAAGAGAGGAAGGATGGGTGAGACAAATATTGAAGACGAGATAGGATGAATCTGTGCATTAGAGAGAGCAGGTTTCTATGGAAGAATTCCCAGGCTGAATTAATATCAGCAGCAGTGGATAAAAGAGCCAATCCAGATCTGTTAAAAAAAATTTTTTTAACCTCAACTATGTGAAGCGCGAATGTAGAAGCAGGTCACATGTTATGAGCCTCGAAGGGTCCGCGAATGTTGGGACCACTAATGTTGAGGTCTGACTGCACACACACACACATATATATATATATATATATATATATATATATATATATATATATATATATATATATATATATATATATATATATATTGTTTAAATTTACAAAGAAGATGCCATTTTGCTTGCAAGTAACACAACAATAATTATGAATCAAATGTCTACAACATTGAGGTTTATGATCAGAAATGGTCCCTCATTATAACTTGTCAGAGTTTATGAAAACATTTCTCTCTCATTCACCTTATGGCTTATTCTAACCTCCAATCAGCTTTCATGGAACTTGCATTGTACTTCTCGTGATGTTCTTGCTATCCCCAAGACATTCACACAAAAGGGGGTTATAAGTTTGACTCGAGCCCATCTCTGTCCAGGTCTGGCAGGTTAAATACCTGGCAAGTCATTTGAGAGCCAAAGCGTGTTTTTATGTTGTGAGCATAACAAGAAGCAAAGATGTGAACTGAGCCAGAGAGCACAATAATCTTACATCGATTTTCTTTCATCTCAACCAATAAAGCTCTCACTACAGATCCAGATGGATTACGACCAGTTGGCATAAGATCACAAAAGGGGCTTTCATAATAACTCATTATGTATTCTTCCCAACTCGAAGTGAAGAAGCCTCATATTACACTTTCAACCTTTGGAAACTTTCCACAAGCTCGTTCCTAGTTCCTTTCGGTGGCCTCCATATTAATCATATAAAAGTTTTTACGTAAATCATTTCCACTTCCCATTTTGAAAGGCCCCAAGCCGTTTTTTTTGCCAGTATAACAAGATTTTCTTGCATATAATGGTATCCAATTTGTGGAGAACAATCATATGTGACAATTGAAAAATTACCCAAAGTTCGTAGATGCAAAAGTTTTTCACTGGAAGCAATCGAGAAATTTGATGAAGAATCGAGTAAAAATATTCAGACACGTGTGTACAAAATCGATATATATATATTTTTTTTTGGTATACAAGATCGAGGCTCGGGTAAGAGCTAACATTGATCACAAAAAGACAAACTGACACATAAAACATAAGATAAAGGGAGCGGGAGACAAAATGGGGAGAGAGAGGGAAGCACACAAGTACAACATTTTCGAGCAAGGACATCGGGATATCTGTGGGAGGGAGAGGGCTTGGGGGGAGGAGGCATGGGAATGGGGGGGAGGGGTGAGAGAGGTATAAAACACATGGACACTGCTCGGACTTCCAGGAGAGAAGTCGGTATTTCAAAAAAGTGGCTCTGAGGTGAATTAACAGGGGTAGAAAAGATCAAGGTTTTGGATGGGGAAAGATAAGAGATGGTGGTGAACAGCTGTTTTGAAGACCTGGAGGAAGGAGTGGGATTGAAGAGAGTGAGGGACTTTGTTCCAGAGGCGGGAGAAAAGAGGAATGAAAGAGTGAAGGTGAGCAGAGAGTCTAGATTTTGTAAGTTTAACCATGAGCCAACCATGAGCCATGAGCCAAGCCAACCATGAGCCAAATCAGCCAACATCACCGCTTTGCACAAAAAAGGTGCAAAAACAGATCCCAGCAACTACAGACCAATCAACCTTCTCCCAATTATCAGCAAAGTCATGGAATCCATCATTGCTTCAGATATTAAATCTTTCCTCTTCTCCAATGGCTTGATCTCTGATCATCAATTTGGTTTCAGACCTGGTCACTCTACTCTGGACATGCTGCTTCTGCTTTCTCAACAATGGATGGAGGTCCTCAATGCCAAACAGGAAATTAGAGCTGTCTCCCTTGACATTTCACGTGCCTTCGATACGGTCTGGCACCCTGCTCTGCTCTCCAAACTCTCCTCCTTTGGTATCCATGGAAATCTCCACGCATGGCTGGCGGACTTCCTCTCTGGTCGTAGTCAACGTGTGGCCCTGAATGGGTTTCTCTCATCTCCTCTTCCTGTTCAGGCTGGAGTTCCCCAAGGTAGTGTTCTGGGCCCTGTGCTTTTTCTGGTCTTCATCAATGATCTCTCTGACTCTCTTGAAAATCCTCTCTATCTCTTTGCTGATGACTTTACTCTCTGTCGCTCCATTCCTCATCCCTCAGATCGGCAGTCTGCAGCCTCCTCACTCTCTGCAGACCTGGACAAAATCACAGACTGGTCAAACAAGTGGAACATGTCTTTCAATCCTGACAAATCTCACACTCTTACAATGTCTCTCCGAAAAGACCGACTGGACAACCCTCCCATCTACTTTCTCAACAATCCTCTCCAAGAAGTTCTGTCTCTCAAGCTTTTGGGTCTCACTATCTGCCATTATCTTTCTTGGGAAAACCACATTTCCAAGCTGGCCTCCAAAGCCAGTCGCCAACTGGGCATCCTCCGTCGTGCGAAGTCCTTCCTTGGCACACCTGAGCTCCTCACCACATACAAGGCTTTCATCCGCAGCTCAATGGAATACTGTTCCCCCCTCTGGGCTGGTGCTCCTGCCTCACACCTTGCTCGGCTTCACGCTGTTGAGGCCAAAGCTTTCAGAATCATTGGAATCTCCTGCGATGTAGTCAACGCCGAGGGCCTTTCACTCACTCACCGCAGGCAGGTTGGTGGTCTTTCTGTCTTCTACCGACTCCTCTCCGGCCTTGCTCCCCCAGCTCTCTCTGTGCTCTGTCCCCCCAATATTCCTTCAGGTCGCACAAGATCTGCCTGCAACCCTCTTATGGTTAAACTGCCAAAGTCTAGGCTCTCTGCTCACCTTCACTGTTTCATTCCCCTTTTCTCCCGCCTCTGGAACAAACTCCCCCACTCCCTTCAATCCCACTCCTCCCTCCAGGTCTTTAAAACAGCTTTTCACCACCATCTCTTATCGTCCCCCATCGAAAACCTTGATCTTTTCTACCCCCGGTAATTCACCCCAGAGTCCTTGCAGTGTTCATATGTTTTAATCCTCTCCCACCTCCCCCCAAGTCATCCCGATGTCCCTGCTCTCAAATGTTGTGTTTGTGTCCTTCCCCCTCTTCCCCCTCTCTTTTGTGTCCTTCCCCCTCTCTCCCCATCTTGTCTGCCGCTCCCCTTGTTTTTTGTGTTTTGTGTGTCCGTTTGTCTTTTTGTGTGATTAATGTTAGCTCTTTCACGAGCCTCGACCTTGTATACAAAAAAAAAAAAGAAAAAAAAAAAGAGAGGGTTGCAGGCAGATTTTGTGCGATCTATAGTAATATTTGGGGGACAGAGCACATACAGAGCTGGGGGAGCAAAGCCGGAGAGGAATCAGTCGAAGTCAGAAAAACCACCTACCTGCATGCGGTGAGTGAGTGAAACGCCCTCAGTGTTAGCTTCATCGTGGGAGATTCCAATCATGGACACATCACCACAATGGTGTCCCAGGAGGGTGTCAGATTATTTTACGTGGTATACTCTCTGATGGTGGCCATACAGTGTCCTTGACAGCAGGCAGCGTCATTGATATCTCTGACATAATACAAAGAGACTACGAAGAAGCGGACACATGATTGCATACTGTGCACAGCACCTGGGCCACAAAAATAGGCTGTAGTTATGGCAACAGGTACTGATGTAATCATGATGCACATCTATTATAGTACACGACTGGTAGGAATGAAGGACCTCTGGGTTTACAAATTTGATGTTTTCTTGCCCACATACCAGATTGCAGAATGCCCGGCAATAAAGTATGACAAGTCCAGTGCAACTTACAGCTGACATCTGTTTTTCTCAGTGGATACATCCTCACTCGGTGCGTGTGTGATATTGTGAGTTATCCCTACAGGAGAGGGACGAAGAGGGCTTATGAAGCTGCAGTTGCCAACATTGGAGATCTTATACACTTAGTCAGGTTTGGGGAAGCTAATAAAAATCTGAATGTCACAAATGATGTCATCTCGGCTGCAAAACACCTGTTCAAGTGACTGTATGACAGGGCTGACTTTGAAGGCAGCCGCGATGCATCGCATGCTCACCTTTTCGCTACAACCAAGGGAGACTTGCACTGCCTTCCCCCTCCTGAGGGTGCATTTCATCTCCATGTGCTCTGAATTTTTCATCTCCATGTGCATCTCCAAGTTTGCATCAGATAGTAGTTTGTAAGCAGGCCCATCTCTTTGCCAGCCATCACAAATTAATGCCACAGTCTTTGGCAGAAATGTGGTCTCTGGCAAGCTGGTGGCAACAATGATGCTGAAGGAGCCAAAGCCATAACTCTGCAAGACGTCCAAGTACTGTCCATGTAAGACAAGCAAATGTCTGCGGGGTTGTATTTGTGCAAAGGCTAATGTGAAATGTGTGATTACCTGTCTTTGCAAAGGTGATCAACAGAAATGTGGACGATCTCAAACTGACTTAGACGACAGTGATACTGACGAACTACTGACAGTCCAAACTTACACGAAGTGCTGGATAATGTTTTCATGTACAATCGGTTTTGCGGTGCCATTTTCTGTTTTTTAATTAAAATTTAAAATCCAGAGCGTTTGGAGCAATAAAAAAATGTCGCTAATGTGTTCTTGTGAAGTGTTGCCAATAACAGGAATGGCAGCTTGCTGCACAAAGAAGCTGTGTGTTTGTGTCAACTTTCAATATGTGAACTCGGAAGTCAAACAGTGAATTCGGGGTAGGGGTAGAAAATCTTATAGGAAAACTAGAAAATTATACCAAGATCATTATAGAACATGTGTTAATTTGATAGGCTACCTAAATCTTGCCCTTTTACTTGTGAGGCACAATTTAGTACATTTATTGATCCACACACCTAAAGTCATGTCATCTGCTGAACTGGGATAAGTTTTATAAGCCCCAACTAATTATGTCGGGTAGAATGGGCTCCATAAGTATATTTTGTTGTTTTCACCAAAAAAACACATGGTACATGTGGATATATGGTCATAATTTTTGTTTGCAAAGTTTCCAGCAAAGTAGACCAACCAATTGTTTACCCTGAGGTCTATTCTAACAAATAAATAGAAAAGTAAAAGTGTATTGTGCGGAATCAGGTCCACAAAAATTTAAACTCCATGGATCCTGGACCAATATCCCAATCACCCATCAAATAGGGAATGAGAAAGAAAAGAAAATAAATACCAGAATAAACAAAGAAACGGGAGTTATAGAAATAAGATGAAGATTACGCCAGAAAGCTACAGGCAGTCAAAATTTAAATGAATAATCATCATTGTGCACCTGCATTGTGTGAACACATTGTGCACCTCCACTGGGATAACAAATTATTAACACAAAGGCAACTACCTACACAATGGCCACACATGTTGTACAAAGTCCTCCATCAAAAACTGTTTCACAATTACCCAATTGTGGGTGTGGGGGAGATGTTTTAACGTACTTCTTTTGAAATTTGCCGTAATAATCAGATATTTCCAGTATGGTAATGCCCTCATACGCAAAAAAACAACAACAATCAGTTCACACTCTGAGCAGCTTGGCCACATCAACACCTCTGCTCCACCCCATCCCACCCAAATATGTTTACATTGCTGTGTAACATTACAAGGAAAAATGAAATGACAATATTTTTTTAAAAACTAACGCCTCCGGCCACCTTCGGGGGCACATGCGTAAAAAAAGACAATCGTGTGTAATATTGCACTTCTCATTTCCTTATGTCTTAAGAAGATATGAGCAGGTGTAGTTGAAGCAGTGTTCATTTGGAAAACGTTGCACACAGTATATCATCCTGTCCTATCATGAAGTATGGTGGTATGTACTCCATACAGAGGGATGGCACATAAAAAAGGCCATCCCATCAAATCTGCACAAACTGATATTCTGAAAAGTCTGCTATCGAGTAAAGTCATCGCTTTCTCCATTCCCCTTTAAAAGCAATACCTTTTATTGTCGAGCATTTTCATAACGATCGAAACTGATAAAGTTGCTCGAATACATCACTAAACAAGAAAGAGCAATCAGAGATTGCAAACCCTCACCAGGATGTATTTTCAGTGGTTTTTAAGGCTTCTGTGTTAAAACAAATATGGCGGCCGAACCACGTGACCGATGACGTCATCATTAATTTTTTCTAATCTAATTTATTCCTAGATTATGCTCAAGAAATTTCATCTTGATTGGATGAAGTTTTGTACTTGTCGAAGTATGATGTCATAATGGAGGCACCTATGACATCATCATTAACATATTTTATTCCCCATGGAGAGTTCTTTCCAATGAGCCATGTCTCAATTTTTTATATTTAGAGCTTTCGGAGATATGGAGGCGCAAAGTGTTTCGGTTTTTCCAAGATTGCGGCCGAACCACGTGACCTATGACGTCATAATTATCATTACTAATTTTTGCAGGTGGAGTTGCACCTATGGTGAAAATTCCCTGTCAATCGGACCACCGGTTGCAGAGAAAATCATATTTATTCTGTGCAGACAAACAAACAAACAAACAAAGAGACAAACAAATAAACAAACAGACAAACAATCAGACAAACAAACAGACAAACAAACAAACAGACTCAGATGCAATACCCTCTCCTCAGGCGAGGGTAATTACCAAATCAGTAGATCTCTAATAAACCACCAAATTGTACTTCTTTCTTTCTTCAGCCAAGCTAGCACAATAATGCCTGAATCCATTACAATGATTCTAACTTGAGGAATCGCCATTATCTCTGGGGTATTGCACTCATACCATGGCGTTTTCAAATAAATTGAACTTGTTCTGCAATCGGCAGTCCATTTTTTGGAACAATGGGTGCATTTTCCATCTAATCATCATGTCACGTTGTATGAAGCTAGCTTTTACCATTGCACACATTTCTTATTCAATCAACTTAGTTGTGTGATGCTTTTGAAGACCTCAAAATAAAAGTTGATGAGTTTTTGCTCAATGTTGGTAAAGGAGGTGCACAGAGCACACTGCGTAAGTGCAAGCACAACTACACTTGCCACTGGAGATGGTTCGAGCCCAAATTTTCCGAGTCCGAACAAAAAAATATGGGAAATGGTAGAAATAAAGAATCAATTCCCACAATTTTCAAGGAATTTCCTGGCAAACAATTTACCAGGAAGAAAACACCAGCTTGGGCTCTCTTTGTTTGAAAGCTTTTCTCAGTTCAAGCTCGAGAAAATTAGACTTGCACCATTTCTAATCTGTATCATATGTGACGTGTCAGCGGAGTGGCACAATTGCTGTGTGTGTGTGTGTGTGTGTGTGTGTGTGTGTGTGTGTGTGTGTGTGTGTGTGTTTGAGCGCGTGTGAAAGTTGCTGTTATTGGCTGCCATAACCACACATGCGTGGGTTTCAGGAGATTGAATGGAGACCTACCAAGCAAGTAAAGATGGTGGACCAGTGTGTGTGTTTGTGTGTTTGTGTGTGTGTGTGTGTGTGTGTGTGTGTTTGTGTGTTTGTGTGTGTGTGTGTCCTTCACAACTAAGATTATTGCCACCTTCTTATGGCGTCAGCTGGGAAAGGCTTGTCCCAAGTCTTTCACAAACTAGCTGACCCAGCCTGGCATTCGACAAAGTCATTGAGAGCAGGAATTTAGAATCTGGTGAGGGTGCAGTGATAGCTTTCCTACTCTTTGTAAAGCTGTGTTTTCCAATATGTTCACCACATGTGGTGAATTGGCCACAGACATGTGGCAAATTGATGCTCTTCAACAATTATATTGAGCCCTACACCTGCGCAGTGGGAGACAGAGTTTTGTTTTTGCATGTGTGTCTGTCTAGCAACCAGCACTCGTTAAATTTTCAACAACCCCTTTTTATGAAAACTAGTGAGGTACCCGTGCTACGTGCTATGCATGGGTACCTCAAGTTCCGCTACGCACGGGTGGGAGGCCAGAAGCAATCAGATAATGCAGAAACGGCGAATGCTAAAGCATGAAACCAATAAATTCCACATTCTTGTCGCACCTTCAGTCGCACATCAGACCTGGACAGCAAGTTCGTGAAGGACTTCCATGCAAAACGTACCCGTTGGCAAACAAACAGGTACGTTTGTTCCATACCCAGTCAATGGCGAATCTGCATATGGCGAGCCGCAAATTCACGTTTAGAAAGTAGAAACCGTCACGGCATTTCGCCATTCACTTGAACTCGATATCTCTTTTTTCATTCCAAACAGCATAACTCCAATCACAAATGAAATAACATTAACATAAAAAATAAACTTTTAACAACATTTGTGACATAAACAAATATTTAAATCCTGATGTGAAGTTCCGTACGGTTGGGTGAACACAATTACGAATTCAAAATCGTAATTGTATTCACTCAATTCCAATCATCAATTGATACTTTAATAAAACGATTAACACGATTAACGTTTAACGATTTAACATTACTATTGAATGAGTGAATGACGGTTGTATTGGGATATTATGAAACCCACGCATTGCCGTCATCTGTCCACTTCCGCATTCGCGGCAGGTTCATAATTGTCATCAAAATCTAAACAGTATTTGTAGAATTTCAACAAAAGCCACATCACTGTTCATATCGGTAAATATTATTCCATCGTGTTTGGAAAAACTGGAAAATTGGAAAAATTGGAAAAATTGGAAAAACAATATAGCCTATTTTACTCCCAGGGGTCCCAGGAATATCCACCCACAATATCGTTGCGATCGGTTGAGCCGTTTTTGCGGTACCTTCGAACGGACGGACGGACATTTGGTGAATTATAGTAAGATGTGGAGAAGACTATAATTAGGTCAAAAGGGCAAAGTCACAGTAAGTACAACTAGGTCTTATTAGCCCATCCGTCGCATGGTGCGAGACGGCCTGGTTTTGTAATCACTTCTATGTATCTTTATTTATTTATCATTTGAGCTTCAGTGTGTCTGTCCAGGCGATAACCTTGTTTACCATTTGAGGTTTTGTCATCACATTTTCTACAAACCTTTTTTATGAGAATATGGAGAATACTAATTAATAAACCTTTCTTTTTTTAGTTGTTATTTTCGTCTAAATTTAGTTTGAGTACAAAGCAGATGTGGATGGGCTTTGCAATTTTAGATGTTTTCCAGTTTATTCTTTGCTAACAGTTGCATACACCAGTGTTCGGACAGCACCAGCATGGTGCCCAAAGAGCCAATATTATTTTAAGCTTTTTGAGTGGGTGAGGAGGGTACAGGCGAAGATCACAAGTCATCTCTGGAGTGGGGAGGATTTTTTTATTCCCATGAGTCATAACCCTCATCTAACACACACACATGTTGGACCAACGTCAGCAGCAACGTTGGCCGGTGGCCCAATGTCGGTATGCTATCTGGGTCTGATCCTGACTACCCCCATCCTGAATTTGGTGGAAATTGGCCCAGGCATGTTTTTTCTGATTTCCAGACGTACGCACAGATAATTGCCTTATTTTTTATATAGAAGGATAATAAACGTATATTTTCGAACCTATATGTGAAATTCACGATCAATTCTTGAGGGTATTAATTCTAAATATACTTGTGAGTTGCTCAGATTAAAAAGATCCCGGTCAACAACTGGAAAGGAAATTTAGAAAGATATATTAGACGTATAAACTAAAGTTTGATGATATCAGCAATTCAAATGTCACACGGAAAATGAATTTAAGTTTGGTGAAAAATAATTAATTTGACTAAACATAAAAAAGACATTCCAGGGGGGTCCCATAAACAGTCCTATACTTTACGTGACCTCGGTTTCCAATAGGATTTTGATGCTCGCCAAACTTGTGGCGACCACATCACGATATTCGCCACATGATGGAGGCCAATGAAGCACGTATGCCATGCATATTAACGAGAGATGCTCACGGGATATCCATGATAGATTTCAGAGCCTACACTCATTATAAATTGGCCTAATTCATTGTACGTACGGTAAATTCACTTTCCATAATGTTATTTTTTTGCCAAATTTATGTTTATCAGTCAGATGGATTAAATTGTTATTACTTCATGAACTTTGTGCGTGTCACTTTTTTCATTATGTTTTCAGGTTGTCCGTCCGGTTGTCCGTCCGTCAGTCCGTCCGTCGGCGGAGTTGTTGGCGGAGGGAGGCATTACGTTTTCGGGCTGTCTGTGTGTCCGTCCATCCGTGATTTAGTTCCTGTGATAACTTATGAACGGCTGAAGTGATCTAATTCAAACTTGGTACAGGTTTGTATAATGTTGTAAAGATGAAGTGATTTCATTTTGAGGTCAAAGGTCAAATCTGTAATATGTCTATAACTTGAGAACTGCTGAAGTGATCTAATTCAAATTTGGTACAGGTATGTATAATGATGTAAAGATTAAAATATTAGAATTTGGGGTCAAGAGGTCAAAGGTCAAAGTTTGTAATAGGTCTATAACTCAAGAATGGCTGAAGTGATCTAATTCAAGCTTGGTACAGGTATGTATAATGTTGTAAAAATTAAGTGATTAGATTTTGGGGTCAAAGGTCAAATCTGTAATATGTCTATAACTTGAGAACGGCTGAAGTGATCTAATTCAAATTTGGTGCAGGTATGTATCATGATGTAAAGATTAAATGATTAGAATTTGGGGTCAAGAGGTCAAAGGTAAAAGTCTGTAATATGTCTATAACTCAAGAATGGCTGAAGTGATCTAATTCAAGCTTGGTACAGGTATGTATAATGATGTAAAGATTAACGGATTCGATTTTGGGTTCAAGAGATCAAAGGTTAAAGGTCAAATTCTGTAATAGGTCTAAAACTTGAGAATGGTTAAAGGGATATAATTCAAACTTGGTACAGATATGTATAATGATGTGAAGATTAAATGATTAGATTTTGGTGGTCCTGAGGTCAAAGGCCAAAGATCAGAGGTCATGTCAGGTAAAAATGTGAGCACTTGTGAACAGCTGAAGGGATTTAAATTAAAACTTGGTGCAGGTATGTATAATGATGTAAACATGAACTGATTAAATTTTGGGGCAATAGGTCAAAGGTCAGAGTTCATGTCAGGTAAAAATGTGATAACTTGGGAACAGCTGAATGGATTTAAATCAAACTTGATACAAATATTATGATGATGTAATAATGTGGGTGGAGGCATATCAATCGACGTCGTGACGTCGAAGAGTATCGTTCTAGTTTAAACAAAGAATATAACCATTAGAGTGTGTCATTATGTAAGGTAGCATTTGTTTTTGCTACATTCTTGGAACTCATGGTTTTTAACATTCTTCTATGCTAAACTACAAACCTGGGGTTGGTTTCATGTCTTTCAATAACCCCTACAGCAATGTCCTCCACTCATGAGCTGGTGCGTTCATAATAGGCAGTAAGTATAGAATCTTGATCAAGGTGACATTTGTCATCCACTTCTGGAGTGCACACAAGAGAATTGTATTCCGACCAGACTGGTACTCCTGCTGTCTCCAATGCACTGAGCCGCTAAGAATATCGTGCACGTAGCCAATCAAGGTCATGCTGTGTTGCATCAACAACTTTATCTTGACAGTGATACTGACCCAGTTTGAAGTTTTCATATTGTACATTTTTACTGGGTTTGGGGTTTCCAGAAATACTGCATGATGACAGTTCAGTCACTCTGGGGGGGGGGGGGGGGGGGGGGGGGTTGCATCCATCAGCTGTGTCGGCCTTAGCACCTTTGCTATCAGCTGAACACCTAATTGGAAACTTCATCAATAGTCCTGGGTGCACATACACACCATTGAAATTTTGAAATGCAAGATAGCCACCATTGATAGGGGTTATTTAAAAAATGGAACCAATCCGAGTTCTGCTATTTAAAGTACTAGTATACCCACTCTCTACAGGAGCGGCAGGAAAAATCATCTTATTATCCTCTCTGGGGTATATAGATTACAGTAGATCTTGGGTCAGATCTGTTAGTATGTGGCAGACATGATAAGCATATAATGCCTCAAGAACGTCGGATTTCTTCACTTTCAGTTTAGTGTTAAACAAGAGTAGCAATTGCTTAAAAAAGTCATCATACATGTTTGTGGTTTATTAATTTTTTACTTCCAGCAGGGGTGCCCCCACGAAACAGCATGAAGCTATTTATAGATGTTAACACGTTTTTGTCTAAGGACGAAAACCCCTTGGGGAGAGGGGATATTATTAGTAGCATTAATAGTGCTTCGTAATAACATTAATATTATCCTGTTATCATTAATGCTGTTATTACTTTTGTTAATACTAGGGCATGCCCGTACTATATCTATATCTAAAATTATATCCCCCCCCTCTATTTACATGAAATGGTTTGGTCCAAAGCGAACGGCTTGCGAGTACGGTGACAATCCCCCCCCCCCCCCCCCTCTATTTACATGAAATGGTTTGGTCCAAAGCGAACGGCTTGCGGAGTTTGGTAAAGAAATCGCCATCGCGTGCACAAACGCGCAGGAAAGCGAAAGAATCGCAAATTAGTTTTAATTAGTTTTAAAACATAGTTTAACGCCAACATAGCGGCAACATAGTTTGCCAACGTGAAATAAATGAATACGCTCTCAAATGTGCTGTCCGAGGCAGAGTCTGTTCGCCACGTTCGGCACACGTGATAACTCGCTGCTCTCTGATTGGTTGAATCGTTTTTTGGACATAGCTCGGTAACTACTTGTCCGATTAATATGAAACCTTGAAAAGGCACATCCTCGGGTCCCCAGCAATATACCTGGCAAGTTTCAAGTATATCGGACCCGTGGTTGTCGAGAAACAGCGGTCACAGACAAACACACAGACATACACACATACACACACACAGAGATTACTGGAATTATAGATAGATGACCCGACTGTAAAGCCGCAATGAGCCGGCGAAGCCAAAGCCTCGATTGAACTTTTTCGCAATAGTTTATGCATACTTCCACATCCACAAGATGGCGGCCTCCATGGAACGATTTGGTGCGTCAAACCTTCGAAATTCTCAAAGGATCCAGCAAAATCTGGCTTTTCAACATAATACGTACGCATTCATTCACAACACCGGCTTCGCCGGCTATCATAAGTGGCCTTGGAAAAACACCATGATAAGCTATCTAGATACACCTTATGGATTCACGCAAGGTGGAAAAGCCCCATGGGGAAGGGGGGAAATTTATTTGCTACAACCTCCATGTGTAACCGCCCCTTAGTCCCTGTGAAGGTTGGTTGAGATTGGATAAGTAACGACCGAATGAATATATCGCGGTCAGACAGACATACACCAAATTGCGTATTTTAGTATGATAAGGATGCCAAAAAACATTTGTTCCAAGAATGTAGCAAAAATTCCCCAACATCAAAAATTGCTACATTACACACTGTACTATTAGCTACCTGCCATGTACTATTAGCTACCTGCCATTAATAAGGATCGTTGTGATATACAACCGCCACATATTTACGTGGCTCCAAGAGAATTCACGCAAAGGAGGTACAACAAACAGAAAATCTGATTTGATATGATCACATTTATTTCCTCCTTCCATGTGAGTTGTTAATCCACACATTATGGGAATTACACACAAGGTATATAAAAGCTATCAATGCGAGTCCTTACTTGCGTTCTAACTTTCTTTGTATTTTGACAAATGCTTTTATTTTCTATCTCTTCCAAAATGACCGATGAACCATATTTTTCTCTCGCTGGTAACACCTTTCAAGCAGAATTTTTATTGTTCAAAACTGATTTTGATATACTGTGATTGGTAAATCTGTCACCATTACACATGGCCAATTCTGGAGAGCAATCAATGGTAATGCCCGATGGAAATATTGTACACCGCTCCTTTCCTATGCCATTTCCAGGCACTGCAAAACGTCATTGCCGGGCACCAAAGGGGGCTCGGCAGTGACGCACGCTGAAAGCGAGTACTCAGTTTTCACTCTGGTTGTTTGTTTGTTTGTTTTTGTTTTCTTGTTTTCTTGTTTGTCCGGGCGATATCTCAGCCATCCTTTGAGCTAGGAAGCTGAAATTTCGGCGCAATAGTGAGCAAGTACTTTGTCAAAAACGGAATTACTTTTTTTTGGATTAATCAATTAATTGATTAGTTATTTAATTATTAGCGATTAATTAAGTACTTATACATTTCCTTTCTTTTCTGGGCATTATCTCAGGCACCTTTTGAGTTAGGAAGCTCATATTTGGACATGCCAATGACCAAGTGATTTGGCTGTAAAATATATTTTTGATTTATTGATTAATCAATTAATTGATTAGTTATTTAATTATTAGCGATTAATTAAGTACTTATATATTTCCTTTCTCTTCTGGTCATTACCTCAGGCACCTTTTGAGCTCGAGGTAGCTGATATTTGGGACATGACAATGACCAAGTGATTTGGCTGTCAAGGCTATTTTTGATTAATTGATTAATCAATTAATCGATTAATTATTTAATTAATGACTCTTTTATTTTTTTTAAAGTTACAGATTCGGATGAAATGGTGGTGGTTTATGTGTTCTATGAGGCAATTGATTAATTATTTAATTTTTTACGATTATTATTTATTTATTTTCATTATCAATTAGGGAATTAGGAAATTAGGGAAGATCTCGCGAGATCTTGCCGGCGCCGGCACGGATTTTCGAAGCTGTACACGTTCTCCACGTTTTCGAAGTTAAGTAATTGTTCACAATTGTATTTTGTCGAAACTGTATTTATCTTTTGATGTGTGTACCTATAGTGTGTCCCTAGGAAGTTTCTCGGTGTTAATCTTTCATAAATTAATCGTTTGTGTTTGCGGCGCGTGTGCGGCCTTGCAGCCCGAGGCTTCCCCAATCGAAGTTTGTTCCTTCCTTCACTGTTTTTGCTTGGTTCTTAGATTTTTCCCTTCTCCCCTAAACTTCCCCCAACATCTACTCTTTGTTTAACATTTTAACCACCCCCCTCCCCCCCCCCCAAAAAAAACAAAAAAACAACAACATGTATTTCCCTTTCTCCACGTGTGCTGTTGTCTCATCGTCTGCTTCTGTCCACGTGTGTTGTCTCGCCCCGCCCCCATTATCTCCTTGCCTTCCACCTTTTGCCCTGTTCACGTGACTCATGGTTGTCCCTCTAGGCCCTCTCCCCGTTGGTATTTTTGTGAATATAAGACTGTTCTTCACAGTTCTGTTTAAAAATGTTTAAACTTCCCCCTGCAGTGTTCTATTCAGTGGTATATTACAACATGCTGTTTTTCTTCCTATTTAAAAGGCTTTTTTCAATTCCCTCTTCAACTCATGCTACTTCAAAAAAATATTCAATCTCTTACAATTCTTCCTCACTACATGCTCTAAATTCACATTCATTCCACCCCTCCTCCATCGTTCTTAAAGGGATCACTAACTTGAAAATCACAATAAACCCAATTTGTTATAAATGTTCCTCTTTCATTAATCATCCACTTTCTAAACTCCCCCCTTGCCCCTCCACTCTAAATCTCCCCCCTTGCGCCTCCCCTCCTAAACTCCCCCCTTGCCCCTCCCCTCCTAAACTCCCCCCTCACCCCTCCCATTCAAAACTCCCCCCCAACCCCTCCCCTTCAAATCTCCCCCCCATAATACCTCTCTAATTCTCCCCCCTCCCCCCTCTTCCTCAAAGCAGCCTCCTCCCCACTTCGTCTCCCTTCTATCTCATACCTCCACCTCCCCCAACCTTCTACTTTCCTCTGCCCCCCCCTCAAACAACACCTCAATGTGCCTCATCCTATCGCCATCAAACCTTTCGTCCTCCTCATCCTTCCCTTTCTTGTAACTCTTCTGTAATCTCTGACACACTATCAACTGCTCTCCCTACCTCCCCCTCTCATCCTTCATCTGACCCTACCCCTCCCCTCCCCTCCCCTGTCCTGTCCTGCACCCGATGCCCCCCCCCCTCTCTCTCCTCATTAACGGTATGGACCTCAAACATCCAGGGCCTTCGCTCAAACCTGATTGATCTCTCCATTCAAGTTGCTTCTGACAATCCAGACTTGATCTGCTTAACAGAAACATTCCTCCTTCAAGATGTCTCTGATTCCTTAATGTCTCTTCCTGGTTACTCCATCCTCCGGTATGATAGACCTGAGCCTCGTCCTGGTGGTGGGGTGGCTATCTTTATCAAAAACTCTCTTTCTCACTCTCCTTGCACTGCCCTCTCTCCACCCCACACCCAGGAGTACCTCTGGCTACGGCTTCCTCTTGCTCCCACCTTTTGTTCATATGTGTTCTGTACCGTCCTCCAAACAGTGATGACTCCATTTACATTTCGCTGTCGGACAACATGGACCAACTTCTATCAACTCATCCAAACTCTCTCTTCCTCATATGTGGCGACTTAAACTGTCATCATGCCAGCTGGCTGGGTGTGGGTTCCTCTCTCACCAGCCATGGCACCTCGGGCAAAGGACTTTTGCGACTCATTGGGACTGACACAATCTGTCATTTTCCCGACCCGAATCTCAATCAATGGAGTATCTTTTCTTCTAGACTTGGTTATGACAAACTTCCATGCAAATGGCTGCTGCTCTTCCTCTGCTCCAATCGGTTCTTCTGATCATGTGCTTGTTAAAGTGGACATCTCTCTGTCCATTCTCAGAGAGCCTCCTCAGCGCCGACGAGTCTGGCATTTCACTCAGGCTGAATGGCATGGTCTGCAAGCAGCCATCAATCATCTGGACTGGTCTCCCATCTCTACTGCATCTGACATCAATTCTTCCTGGAAATTCTTCCAAAGCAAACAGCTCTCTCTCATGCACAGATTTATCCCATCTCGTCTTCAGTTGTCTTACCCTTCCTCCCGTTCATGGTACAATGAATCTTATGGTGAGGCAGTTGCCCTGAAACAACTTGCCTTTGCCTCTTGGAAGGCAAATCCAACTGAAGGCAATCTTAGTTCCTTCCACCAAGCTCGGAACAAGTGTGTGTCTACCCTCAGGAGTGCCAGGAAGCACTATCTCTCCACACTCAAGATTGAACTCTCAAACAAACCTGTCTCCTTCCTCCCTATACTGGTGGTGTCTGTTCAAATCCGTTTCTGGTGTTTGTTCCCCCTCCATCCCCTCCCTTACCTCAAATGGCTATGCAGTTGACATCGCTCGTGACAAAACCGAATGCCTCAACTGTGTGTTTGCCTCAAAATCTTGTGTCCCAAACCCATCTCTCTCGATTACCACCATAGCGAGTCGAACCCAACTGCTCCTGGACTCGGTGTCCTTCTCTCCTGACAAGGTGGAGAAGTTTTTGTCAAACCTCGACTCTAATTCTGCAACTGGACCAGACGGCATCAGCCGACGGGTCCTAAAATCCTGCTCTGCCGCTCTATATCACCCTCTCTCTCTGTTCTTTTCACCGTCTCTTTTGCTCAAGGTCATCTGCCAGCATCTTGGAAATCAGCAAACATTACCGCTTTACACAGAAAAGGTGAAAAAACAGATCCTTGCAACTAAAGACCAATCACCCTGCTCCCAATTATCAGCAAAGTCATAGAATCCATCATTGCTTCAGATAACAAATCCTTCCTCTTCTCCAATGGCTTGATCTCTGATCATCAATTTGGAATCAGACCAGGTCATTCTAATCTGGACATGTTGCTTCTGCTGTCTCAACAATGGATGGAGGTCCTCAATGCCAAACAGGAAATCAGAGCTGTCTCCCTTGACATATCACATGCCTTCGATACGGTCTGGCACCCCGCTCTGCTCACCAAACTCTCCTCCTATGGTAACCATGGAAATCTCCACTCATTGCTTGCGCACTTCATCTCTGGTCGTAGGTAACGTGTGGCCCTGAATGGATTTCTCTCATCTCAAACTTGCTCAAACTCATCACTCAAACTTGTCTGATCTCTCCATACAGGTTGCTTCTGACAAACCAGACGTGACCTGCTTAACAGAAACTTTCCTCCTTCATGATGTCTCTGATTCCTTGGTATCTCTCCCAGGTTACTCCCTCCTCCGGTATGATAGACCTGAGCCTCGTCCTGGAGGTGGAGTTGCTATCTTTATTTAAAAAACTCTCTTCTTCACTCGCCCTGCACTGCCCTCTCTCCACCTCACCCCCCAGGAATACCTTTGGCTACGGCTTCCCCTTCGCTCCCACCTTTTGTTCATATGTGTGCTGTACCGTCCACCAAACAGTGATGACTCCATCTACATCTCGCTGTCTGATAATATGGACCAACTTCTATCTACCCATCCCAACTCTCTCTTCCTCATATGTCGTGATTTCAATTGTCACCATGCCAGTTGGCTGGGTGTGGGTACCTCTCTCACCAGCCATGGCTCTTCAGCAAAGGACTTCTGTGACTCACTGGGACTGACACAATCTGTCAATTTCCCGACCTGGATCTCAGTCAACGGAGCATCTTTTCTTCTGGACTTGGTTATGACTAACTTCCCTGAAAATGTCTGCTGCTCTTCTTCTGCTCCAATCGGCTCATCTGATCATGTGCTTGTTAAAGTGGACATCTCGCTGACCATTCTCAGAGAGCCTCCTCAGCGTCGACGAGTCTGGCATTTCACTCAGGCCAACTGGAACGGTCTTCAAGCAGCCATCAATCATCTGGACTGGTCTCCCATCTGTACCGCCTCTGACATCAACTCATCCTGGGAATTCTTCCAAAGTAAATTGCTCTCTCCTATGCACAGATTTATCCCATCTCGTCTTCAGTTGTCATACCCTTCCTCCCATCCATGGTACACGGATTCTTGTGGTGAGGCTATTGCCCAGAAACAACTTGCTTTCGTCTCCTGGAAAGCAAATCCAACGGAAGGAAATCTCATTTCCTTTCACAAAGCCCGAAACAAGTGTGTGTCCACCCGCAGGAGAGCCAGGAAACAATATCTCTCCGTTCTCAGGACCGAACTCTCTTATCTGTCTCCCTCTTCCAAATCCTGGTGGCGTCTGGTCAAATCTGTTTCTGGTGTTTGTTCCCCCTCCGTCCCCTCCCTCACCTCAAACGGCCACACGGCTGACTCCGCACGTGAAAAAGCTGAATGCCTCAACTCTGTGTTTGCCGCTAAATCTTGTGTCCCAAACCCATCCCTCTCTGTACCCACCGTACCCAGTCGTACCCAGCTGCTCCTGGGCTCTGTGTCCTTTCCTCCTGACAAGGTGGAAAAGTTTCTGTCAACCCTCGACTCTGATTCTGCAACTGGACCTGACGGCATCAGCCCACGGGTCCGAAAATCCTGTTCCTCCGCTCTTTCACTGACTCTCTCTGTTCTCTTCACCCTCTCTTTTGCTCAAGGTCATCTGCCATCTGCTTGGAAATCTGCCAACATCACCACTTTGCACAAAAAAGGTGCAAAAACAGATCCCAGCAACTACAGACCAATCAGCCTTCTCCCAATTATCAGCAAAGTCATGGAATCCATCATTGCTTCAGATATGAAATCTTTCCTCTTCTCCAATGGCTTGATCTCTGATCATCAATTTGGTTTCAGACCTGGTCACTCTACTCTGGACATGCTGCTTCTGCTTTCTCAACAATGGATGGAGGTCCTCAATGCCAAACAGGAAATTAGAGCTGTCTCCCTTGACATATCACGTGCCTTCGATACAGTCTGGCACCCCGCTCTGCTCACCAAACTCTCCTCTTTTGGTATCCATGGAAATCTCCACGCATGGCTGGCGGACTTCCTCTCTAGTCGTAGTCAACGTGTGGCTCTGAATGGGTTTCTCTTATCTCCTCTTCCTGTTCAGGCTGGAGTTCCCCAAGGAAGTGTTCTGGGCCCTGTGCTTTTTCTGGTCTTCATCAATGATCTCTCCGACTCTCTTGAAAATCCTCTCTATCTCTTTGCTGATGACTCCACTCTCTGCCGCTCCATTCCTCATCCCTCATATCGGCAGTCTGCAGCCTCCTCACTCTCTGCAGACCTGGACAAACTCACAGACTGGTCAAACAAGTGGAACATGTCTTTCAATCCTGACGAATCCCACACTCTTACTATGTCTCTCCGAGAAGACTGACTGGAAAACCCTCCCATCTACTTTCTTAACAATCCTCTCCAAGAAGTTCTGTCGCTCAAGCTTTTGGGTCTCACTATCTGCCATGATCTTTCCTGGGAAATCCACATTTCCAAGCTGGCCTCCAAAGCCAGTCTCCGACTGGGCATCCTCCATCGTGCGAAGTCCTTCCTTGGCACACCTGAGCTCCTCACCACATACAAGGCTTTCATCCGCAGCTCAATGGAATACTGTTCCTCACTCTGGGCCGGTGCTCATGCCTCACACCTAGCTCGGCTTCACGCTGTTGAAATCAAAGCTTTCAGAATCATTGGAATCTCCCGCGATGAAGCTAACTCCGAGGGCCTTTCACTCACTCACCGCAGGCAGGTTGGTGGTCTTTCTGTCTTCTACCTTCTCCTCTCCGGCCTTGCTCCCCCAGCTCTCTCTGGGCTCTGTCCCCCAAATATTCCTGCAGGTCGCACAAGATCTGCCAGCAACCCTCTTATGGTTAAACTGCCAAAATCTAGGCTCTCTGCTCACCTTCACTTTTTCATTCCCCTTTTCTCCCGCCTCTGCAACAAACTCACCCACTCCCTTCAATCCCACTCCTCCCTCCAGGTCTTTAAAACAGCTGTTCACCACCATCTCTTATCTTCCCCCATCCAAAACCTTGATCTTTTCTACCCCCGCTAATTCACCCGAGATACACTTTTTTTAAATTCCAACTTCTTTCCTGGAAGTCCTTGCAGTGTCCATATGTTTTATACCTCTCACACCTCCCCCCAAGCCCTCTCCCTCCCACAGTTCTCTCAATGTCCCTGGCTCTCAAATGTTGTGTTTGTGTCCTTCCCCCCTCTCCCCATCTTGTCTACCGCTCCCCTTATTTTGTGTTTTATGTGTCGGTTTGACTTTTTGTGTGATTAATGTTCGCTCTTTCACGAGCCTCGATCTTGTATGCAAAAACAAAAACAAATTTTTATTTATTTATTTTCTTTCTCATCTGGCCAATATCTCAGGCACCTTTTGAGCAAGGAAGCTAATATTTGGACATGACAATGACCAAGTGATTTGTCTGTAAAAGGGTCGTTTTTGATTTATTTATTAATCAATTAATCGATTAATTTATTATTTGTTGAGTAATAAATTAATTATTTAATTTTTTGGGGGAATGACTTCTTTAATTACATTTCTAAAAGTTACATCTTTGGATGAAGCACTAGTGGTTTAGTTATGCTATTAGCAAATTGATTAAGAAAATATTTTATGACAATCTTTTCTTGATTTTAATTATGCAATTAATCAATCAATTATTGCACACCTCGAATTAATTACATTCAGAAGCCTGGCGTTGGCTTCGCGGTTGGGGTGCCGGCTTGGGATCCTAGGATCCTGGGTTCCAATCCCGGTCGATCGCTGAATTAACGCCAGGGGGGTTGACTCAGCCTGTCATCCTTCCGAGGTCGGCAAATTGAGTACCAGCTTGCTGGGATGAATGGTCCTGGTGTGTACCTCGATTTAGAATACGCACACTGTATCCCTGCGCATCGTAAGAGCGTGACCAAGGGTTGGCGTCAGGAAGGGCATCTGGCCATAAAAAGAGCGTGACCAAGGGTTGGCGTCAGGAAGGGCATCCGGCCATAAAAACATTGCCTCAAACAGGGAACTACGATTGTCATGGGGCCCGCAAGGCTAACCCCCGCTCGAGTGGGGAAAAATGGCCTTTAAAACGATCATTCATTCATTCATTCATTCTCCCTCCAAATACAGTCTCTTTGAGCTGCACGGTGGTATTGCCGGGCGCCAGAGGTGCCCTGGCAATGCCGCGCTGGAGGATATTTAATTACTTGGCATGGGGGCGGTGTACTTTGAATGTATCTGTACTTGTCATGGTTTATATTCACCTGTCTGCAAAACCCCCTTCCTTACTTGCGCTCTCACTTTCTTTGTATTTTGACAAATCCTTTTATTTCTATCTCTTCCAAAATGACTGATGAACCATATTTTTCTCTCGTTGGTAAAACCTTTCAAGCAGAAATTTTTTGTTCAAAACTGATTTTGATGTAATGTGATTGGTAAATCTGTCACCGTTACACATGGCCAATTCTGGAGAGCGATCGATGGTAATGTCCAATGGAAATATCATGGTTTATATTCACCTGTCTACAAAACCCCCTTGCATGACCTTGCTCAACAGGTAATATCTGTGGCCCAGATTATTTTTAGCTGATTGGTATACTTTTTATTTTTTACATTTCTGCATTCGCATATGAAAACATGACAGTTTGTATCACAAGAATCAGTCAACCTGGAATTATCCAACCAGTCTGCAGAAACTGAAGAGCTGCAATTGGGTGAGATATTAGAATCAGCCAATGCACAGAGAGTAACGAGAACGACACTCAGTGGAGAGCAAACCTCCGCCTGGTTGGCCATATCACTCAATGGTGAAGAATCACTTAAAAATTATACTAGCTGGATCCGGATCCGCATCTTCACCAAAATAGAATCGATTCTTTTTTGTCACACACACAACCTGTCCAACAAGTTTCGTCCAAATCCGTTCACAACTTTTTGAGATATCTTGTTCACAAACAAACAAACAAATGGACAAACGGACAGCCAGGGGTGAAAACATAACCTCCATCCACCTTTGGTGGCAGAGGTAATAAGTACTGGCATGCCAGGAACATTGTGCAACAAACTCAGAGCAATAACTTGAGCTCCCAACACACCACGCAGAGTGCACATCGCCACACAGTCATCTTTATTAGCCTGTCATTGTGGATATGCAGCACAGCGCATTATTGTATATTGCATGCAGAAAATAGTCCCATAAGGTAGGGATACCAACAACAAATGGAATTGCTTTTCACACCATTGAAAATAAAAAAACTTGATTTTCAGTTCAAAGAACTTTACGGTTTTTCACAAAGGCACGAAAACAACAAAACATTGACCTCATTGTCATTCTCAAATTGTGTGGCCAAAGGAACCACACCAGACTCGATACTTTAGGAAAATCAGACACAGAGTATGAAACTATAAAGTCGCAAAATGGGGCATAGGAGCGAATTGGCAAATGAAAGTGATGAATAATAATAATCATAAATCCTTAGGACTAGTCGACACCAGTTCCAGATTCTTTCATTGCTTCAGTAATGTGCGTCATGACCTTCTTTGCTCTTTTTAATCATCCAGAGAATGAAAATTAATTCAGTGGACGATAAAGTATGGTGCAATGAACACTTTTGTTTATGGCCTGGTCTTAATAATGTTAGGTTCAGTAGTATATTTTCTCTCAAAGAGCAGAGCGCAGTGCAACTGCGTTGATGGGTTTTTAAATCAAATGCACCAGTTTCAATGGGGGAAAAATTATCCAGCTGTATATTTAACACAGGGCTGACAGGATAGCCTAGGACCCTCGAGGGTATGCACACGCACCTCCAAGCTGTCTAGTCTGGGTCTCAATCCTGACCCAGCTAAAAACTGTCATCCTGGTGTTACTCAGGCAGGGTGATTCATCAATGTGTCTCGGATGGACGTTAAACTGGGCATCCCGTCTGTCGGCATGAGTTGGTGGACGAAGAGTCGGTGAGCTATCACCAACACCATGGCCGAATTCTACTTCTGCTGGGAGAGGGATGGCAAACCACCCAGCATGACACTTGGCCAAGAAACTGCTTCGGCAGAACCAATGCTTCGGAACACAGAGTATGGTACATCGGATCGGATATTTTGGTCATCTCAAAATTTCTGCCACCCGACTTGTATGTTTCATTACGGAAAAAGGTCTAAGCGAAGTTTAGGTGATCGCAAAGTTACATGTAAAATTCAATCATTATTTATTTGTATCCATTAATATAAGAGGGATGTCTGTCTGTCTGTCTGTGTCGCCATTTTTCTCAGAGATGGCTGAATGAATCTTCGTCAAACTTTCAGAGGTTCATCAATGAGTGCCTGGGAGTGTTTGAGGCCCTAAGCCTTTTCAAATTAATGACAGTTATATACAAGTACACATTCACATAAATAAATACAAAACAATCACCAGACATTTGAATACAAATAAATCAAACAATTCCGGAAGTGTACGAAGTTGGTAGTATGGCTTCTTCTTCTTCCTTATCAGTATCACACATAACTTAGAAACGTGATGAATGCCACATTCACCCACCAGCATATATATGAACCCCCTTCATCTCCTGCCTCCCCCCCTTCCCCTCCCGTTCCTGCCCCCCTCCCCATCCACACCTTCCTCTCCTGCCTCCCCCCTCCCCTCCCCTTCCACCCCTTCCTCTCCTGCCTCCCCCCTCCCCTCCCCTTCCCACCCCCCTCCCCTTCCACCCCTTCCTCTCCTGCCTCCCCCCTCCCCTCCCCTTCCCTCCCCCCTCACCCCCTCCCTCCTCCACCTCCCACTCTCCCTTTCTCCCCCCCCTTACCCCCCCCTCCCCTCCCCCGCCCAGCAACGCCGGGTACTTCTGCTAGTATATCATAAACATCAAGTTTCTCTCATTATTTATTTTGTGTCAGGAATAAAATTTAAAGGGGCAATTAAAGAGGCAGTAGTAGTAGTAGTAGTAGTAGTAGTAGTAGTAGTAGTTGTTGTTGTCGTAGTAGTCGTCGTCGTCGTCGTCGTCGTAGGAGCAGCACCATTAATATGGCAGAAAGATCTGCTCATGTACAGGAAATCCACCACTAAATTTATTAAGTAGAAGAATGAAGGAAAAAGAAGAAGAAAGTAAATAAATCAATCAAGCTTTAAGGAAACACGTTTTGCATCTGTTGAAGAGGTCAACGAGACAGGCCCAACTTACGCTGGATTCATTGAAGAGCAGAGTATATTGTATGCGAAATATACTCTACTGGGTTTTTGGACCTTCGGTTCACGTCCGAAGGAAGACTTCTGTGCCAGGATCAAATATGTTAAACCACTGAACGAAGTGCATTGGAGAATATGGAGATTACGAGACGTGAATAACGTTTCTTAACGGAACCGTGTGTACAATGTATTTTGGGGTGACAACATTTGGAATGACCCTGGTACCCATCCATCCAAATTCCACAACCTCATCAGCAAACTGATTAATTCATACAACATTATGAATCAATTATACAAAGCTTGTGAAGGAACCTGTATGTACTATCAAAACAAAAAAGATGATTTCGTCCTCTCTGAGGCCAATGACTTACAAGGAAAGCACTTGGCCAAAAATGTACTGTGAAGGGCATTTTAGGACATAACTTTCCCAATACATATTCCATTGCAATTTGTGACATCAATCATCTCATGTGTGGCAGAATGAGTAATTGTCTGTTTGCACTTAGTTGTGTACTCAGAAAAATGAGACCCAGGGCAACTTTGGTTACGGGCCGCATGAGATTTATTCGAAATATGATGTAAAACTGTACAACACAAGTCAAATTTTGGTTCAGTGGAGAGTGGCAATTATGCGATACATTCAGTGGAGAGTGGCAAGTGGTAGCGACACAGAAACTTGTGTGCTGTGTTCTTCATCGCAATTTCATTAATAGACGACATGGGCTGATAATATAGCTCAGAGCTAGTGTACTCGCCTTTGGCTGTTTAATCTGGGTTTTATTACCAAACTAACTATAAACTATCACATTGTTGGTTCGCAGGCCACAGGGCATTGCACCAATGAGTATCCTTTCCTTCAGTCATTAAACTAGCTGTCCTATCTGATAGCATTCGCTGATTGCCATAAAAGATTTCATGGTGCCTTTCAAAAATTGTAAACCTTTTTCTTGTTAGAATGCTGGCAACCAAATTCCTGCCAGCATCGACAAGTGCATTGCAGCAGCAGCACAGCCTCGACCTCAGTAATGGTGCAATCAGTGGGCAGAAATGAAAAATGAATGATTCCATCAGGGGCTAGAAATGAAAAACGAATCCAAGCCAAATATGTGTTTGCGACACAGACGCAGAGGAGGAGAGAGACGAAGAGACAGAATTCCTTCCTCTTGTAATGCATTCATAACACAAAACACAATGAGACAGTCTTGCACACTCACAGCATGCTCATATAATACCTTTATTTTCTCAGCATGCTCATAATACTTACACAGAATCACAACAAGCAGGTCTTGCTAGCCTGGGCACCAGTCCAGGACCTTGGCATCATTCATGCTTTTGGCCCTTTACGGGGAGAGAAGAAAGAAAAAGAAAGATACACAGAGACGGAGTGAGAGCGCGCGAGGGAGAGAGAGAAAGAAGAACAGAAAGAACCACCTTTAGAGGCCATTTTTCCCCGCAGAGCAGGGGTTGGCCTTTTTCTGGCACCGTGGTCCCCTTTTTGAAGCAATGTTTTACGGCTGGATGCCCTTCCTGCTGCCAACCCTGTTAGTCGCCTCTTGCAACACACAGGGAATTATCAGTGCGCTGGTACTCAATTTGCCGACCTCGGAAGGATGACAGGCTGAGCCAACCCCCCTGGCGTTAATTCAGCGATCGACCGGGATTTGAACCTAGGATCCTAGGATCCCAAGCCGGCACCCTAACCGCTAAGCCAACACCAGGCTATCCTTAATGGGGAGAGAAGAAAGAAAAAGAAAGAGACACAGAGACGGAGTGAGCGAGAGGGAGAGAGACAAAGAGAAGCAGCGATACTTGTATACAGCTCAAAAATGTTGTGGGTGAAAAGATACCTGGATAATTGGTTTCATCGACAGGAAAAAGACAGGAGCATATGGCAGTTCTGTCCTATTTTCTGCAAAATATATTTCTTGAAGCGTTGAATTTCAGGCTGAAGGTGGCAAGCTCATTTTATTTGGCCTGCTGTTTCTTGGGATTGGTCATGGAGAGATGGGGAATTCTAGATGCATTATATACATGGTGACCACAACAAAAACGGTAACGACTTTACCGCCAATAACTTCCTCCATACTAAAGATATCTCCTACTTTTTGCAAGTGCACAAAGTGGGGTTCGTGTATAGTTAGAAGATTTATATTTAGTCAAGATAGCCCCCATTTTTTTCGACATGCTGTGGGCAACTAAAGAAAAATACTTTTCAATCTAAATCTACCCAAGAACGAAATCCTTAAAGAAGACTCAAATGGAGTTCAGGATTAGATGCTTAAGCACAATGTCTACCGAGGAAGGCCATAATCCATAAAGTATCTCAAAGCAACAATAACAAGATCTGCCAGCAACCCTCTTATGGTTAAACTGCCAAAATCAAGACTCTCTGCTCACCTTCACTCCTTCATTCCTCTTTTCTCCCGCCTCTGGAACAAACTCCCCCAGTCCCTTCAATCCCACTCCCCCCTCCAGGTCTTTAAAACAACTGTTCACCACCATCTCTTATCTTCCCCCATCCAAAACATTGATCTTTTTTACCTCTGCTAATTCACCCCAGATCCACTTTTTTGAAATACCAACTTCTTTCCTGGAAGTCCTAGCAGTGTGCATGTGTTTTATACCTCTGCCACCCTCCCACTTCCTATTCCCCCCCCCCCCCAAGCCCTCTCCCTCCCACATATCTCCCGATGTCCCTGCTCTTAAATGTTGTGTTTGTGCTTCCCCTTCTCTCCCCATCTTGTGTACCGCTCCCCTTATTATATGTTTTGTGTGATAAATGTTCGCTCTTTCACGAGCCTCGATCCTGTAAACCAAAAAAAAAACTGACAAAATCCGTTCAAGCACTGCAGCCAAATGTGTTGGAGTAAAAAAAAATTGTTTTGTATACAACATCGAGGCTTGTGTAAGAGCTAAGATTCCGGTTGTAATACGATTCCCGTAAGAGGTAAGAGTAATAAAATAAAATAAAATTTCCCGTTGATTGCAGGTATGCCTGCAGCGTAGAGGCCAACACCTGAAGCATGTGCTCTGCTCTCAATCAAATCAAAGACATGAAATATATCCATCTGAAAGTTTCCATCATGATCATGCATCATGTGAAGCAAATGTGTACCAACGAACACGTCATTTTGAAAAAAAAAATAAAGAATGTGTATTCAATTGGATGGGTACCAGTTTTTTGTGGTCATCTGTTGCAAGTGGGTGTTTTGTGGTCAACTGGAAATGGTTAAGGCATGGAAGTGTTAGTGTCTTAACAGATCGATGTCAAAAAGTAGATCAGTCCTACACCAAGGAAAAATAGCTCAACTGTTCCGTATGAAAAACCTACTTGTTTGATGTTCCTGAAGTCCTTTGTTTTCTGAATAAAAACATGCTCAACATTCTGACGTATGTGAACTCTTGGATGACCCAACATGATTCCTTTCATAAAGATTCTGGGAATATGTCCAGCAAGAAAGAAAAACCAAGTCAGATCATGTTTTCTGTGGCAATTTAACAACAGCCCCTAAGGAAGTATCTACTTTTAATTATCTATGCAGGGGTGGAGGTGTGAAGTTTATAAAACTAAGGTGAGGAAGTTAGAATTAGGAAAATGAAGGAAGTGTGGGAGTAATGGCAAAATAAAAAAGGAGGTTTCGAAGAGAAAGATTTGATGAGAAGGAAAGGACAAAGAGGTGTAATGGTATTGTGCATGTGTATTGTGTACATGTTTATCTCACGAGTGCGGAAATGGTTGACTCGTGGTCACCAATGAAATTATACTGTGAAATCGTTGTTTCAATGCATCAGAGGGAAAAAACATCAATAGTCTTGAACCCTTGAGTTTCAGAGGTTCGCGTAGACAACAAGCGAGCAGTATTTGAAGACATATGTAAGCTAAACAAAAAATGATGTTATAACAAACAATAAACAACAATTGCACACTAAACTATTTTAGTCTCATTAAAAGAAATCATTTGCAAAGGCATCTGTTAAAGAAACAATGGGGTTTCAAGTAAATTTCACAACATTTCTCTAAGTGTTTGGTGAAAACCCTGGGGAGCAATAACATTGAAGCAGAATGAAGTCCAAGTATGCTGAATATTAAGTCATCCATCCTCAGTTTTCTCAAAGGGCTAGTTTAACCCTAACGCCCAATTGCGGTACCTCACTAGAGACTCTGCATTGCAAAGTGATCGAGACAATCTTGTTCCAGAATGCAAGTTTATGACATTACACCTAGAGGTACCAAATGTTGGATGAAGTAAAGCTCCAAAGCAATCATCTTAAACAATTGTAATGAGCTGGAGGTGAGATAGCGTGAGTTCGTGGTGAGATAGTGTCCGATTTATTGCATTTATGTGCTGCATGTAGTTGTAGACAGATATACTCTACTTTATTCAATTGGATTCAAGTGCTTTCTGAATGATACGATGGCACAACTTTGTCTCATCTGCGTTGCCTTTTGTCTGGTTGTCACCGTGGAAAAGGCAATTAACTCTACAATTTCGGAAGGGGCATTCATTATTTTCTGACCACTGTGTGGATGGTTCTTCTGGAGATTTTATAGAAAATGGTTAAAGTTTTAATACTGGAGGTCTCAATCATTGTTGTGAAGTAGCTGGGCAAATATGTTAGGGAGAATCAGGTGCATCTCATTTACAATTCTAAGAGGGAGATATTCTAAGATATCTAAGATTCTAAGAGGTTCTAAGATATTCTAAGACATTCCAAGACATTCTAAGACATTCTAAGAAATTCTAAGATATCGTAAGATATTGTAAGAAATTCTAAGATATTGTAAGATATTGTAAGAAATTCCAAGATATTGTAAGATATTCTAAGATATTCTAAGATATCTAAGATATCGTAAGATATTCTAAGAAATTCTAAGATATTGTAAGATATTGTAAGAAATTCTAAGACATTCTAAGACATTCTAAGAAATTCTAAGATATTGTAAGATATTGTAAGAAATTCTAAGATATTGTAAGATATTCTAAGATATTCTAAGATATCTAAGGTTCAAAGGGATCCTAAGAGATTGTAAGATATTGTAAGGTATTTTAAGATATTGTAAGATATTGTAAGATATTCTAAGATATCTAAGATTCGAAGGGATCCTAAGAGATTGTAAGATATTGTAAGGTATTTTAAGATAGTGTAAGATATTCTAAGATATTGTAAGATATTCGAAGAATTATCTTTTTTTTGTATACAGAATCGAGGCTCATGTAAGAGCCAACACATTGAACATGAAAACATGCAAGGCACATAAAACATACAATGAAGGGAGCAGGAGACAAGAGGGGGAGAGAGAGGGAAGCACACAAGCACAACAACAGTAGAGAACAGGAATGCTGGTAGATCTGTGGAAGGGGGAGGGCTGGGGGAGGAGGGAGGGGTACACGGTATAAAGCAAATGAACACTTCTTGGAATTTCACTACTAAGAATTTCAGGAAAGAAGTTGGGGATTGAAAGAGGTGGATTTGGGGGTGTTTTAACGGGGGTAGAAATATCAAGGTTTTGGAGGGGGAAGATAAGAGATGGTGGTGAACAGCTGTTTTCAAGACGTGGTGGGAGGAGAGGGAGTTGAGGGAGTTTGTTCCAGAGGCAGGAGAAAAGCGGAATGAAAGAGTGAAGGTGAGCAGAGAGTCTTGATTTTGGCTGTTTCACCAGAAAATGGTTGCTGGCAGATATTGTGCATCCTGCAGGAATATATGGGAGAAAGAGCACAGACAGAGCAGGGGGAGCAAGGACGGAGAGGAATCTGCAGAAGACAGAAAGACCACCAACCTGCCTGCGGTGAGAGAGAGAAAGGCCCCCAGAATCAGCTTCATCACGGGAGATTCCAATGATTCTAAATGCTTTGGTTTCAACCGCGTGAACCTGAGCTAGGTGTGAGGCAGGAGCACCAGCCCAGAGGGGAGAACAGTATTCCATTGAGCTGTGGATAAAAGCTTTGTATGTGGTGAGGAGCTCAGGTGTGCCAAGGAAGGACTTCGCATGACGGAGGATGCCCAATTGGCTTTGGAGGCCAGATCGGAAATGTGGTTTTCCCAGTAAAGATCATGGCATATAGTGAGACCCAAAAGCTTGAGTGACAGAACTTCTTCAAGAGGATTGTTCAGAAAGTAGATGGGAGGGTTGTCCAGATGGTCTTTTCGGAAAACAAAGTGAGATTGTGAGATTTGTCAGGATTGAAAGACATGTTGGGTGTGTGACAGTTGGATGTCTGACAAGGACCAAATAATTGGATTTTAGTGAAGATCTGGATCTGGATCCGAGAATTTTTTTGTGATTCTTCACCATTGTCAGATATGTGTGGCAAATAAATAAACAAGAAGACGTCATGCGGAGCACAATACTTGCAAAATCCACCCCCACCCCGAAGAAAAAAAATTCCATTGATACAGCAAATTGTCCATTTCATCAAGATTAAAATTGACAATCTTGTTGAAAGCTCGGGTCAATAGGAAGAAAAGTGACGATTTTTCAGATGAAAAATGATGATTTTGGAAGGTTGAGCTTGAGTTGACCTTTGACCTGTTGACCTCAAAAACAGTTAGTTTCCCTATTTAGTTACTCAATGTGCAAATGCTGTTCAATTTTCAAGTCAATCGGATGAAAATTGAGGATTTTAGAAACTTGGCCTATGTTGACCTTTTGGCCTAGGTTGACATCAAAAATAGTCGGTGGTTGAATTCAGTGACCAGATATGTAAATCCTCTTAGAATTTCAAGTCAATCAAATGAAAATTGGTGATTTTAGAAATTCGGCCTATGTTGACCTTTTGGCCTATGTTTACCTAAAATAGAATGTGTGGTTGAATTCAGTGACCAGATATGCAAGTCCTCTTCAAATTTCAAGTCAATTGGATGAAAATTGAGGATTTTAGAAATGTGGCCTATGTTGACCTTTTGGCCTATGTTGACCTCAAATATACTTGGTGGTTGAATTCAGTGACCAGATATGCAAGTCCTCTTCAAATTTCAAGTCAATCGGATGAAAATTGAGGATTTTAGAAATTTGGCCTATGTTGACCTTTTGGCCTATGTTGACCTCAAATATACTGGGTGGTTGAATTCAGTGACCAGATATGCAAGTCCTCTTCAAATTTCAAGTCAATCGGATGAAAATTGAGGATTTTAGAAATTTGGCCTATGTTGACCTTTTAGCCTATGTTGACCTCAAAAATAATTGGTGGTTGAATTCAGTGACCAGATATGCAAGTCCTCTTCAAATTTCAAGTCAATCGGATGAAAATTGAGGATTTTAGAAATTTAGCAAATTTGGTGACCTTTGGCCAAAGTTGACCTTTTGACATTTTGACCCCAAAAACAATAGGCTTCTTGCTTTTGTTCAACTCCACCATTTGGTGAAGTTTCGTGAAGATCGGTTGAAAATTGTGACCTGTAGGCCGGTGACAAACAAATGAAAAATCACTCATAGAGCGAGCGACACTTGGCAAAACAGATCAAAGTGGAATGGCACTCAGCAGAGCATCCTTTAAACCTCAAAAAATAGTTGGTGGTTGAATTCAGTTGGCTGATATGAAAATCCTATTCAAATTTCAAGTCAATCGGATGAAAATTGAGGCTTTTAGAAATTTGAAAGAAGCGGTTGATCTTGGGCCTATGTTGACCTTTTGGCCTATGCTGATCTCAAAAATAGTTGTTGGTTGAATTCAATGAACTGATGTGCATATCCCATTCAAATTTGAAGTGAATCGTATGAAAATTGAGGATTTTAGAAATTTGAAATTGTTGTTGACTTTTGGCCTATGTTGCTCTTACCTATGGTGATCTCAAAAATAGTTGGTGGTTGAATTCAGTTAGCTGATATGTAAATTCCATTCGAATTTCAAGTGAATCGGATGAAAATTGAGGATTTTAGAAATTTAAAAAAAAGTGGTTGACCTTTGGCCTACGTTGACCTTTTGGCCTACGCTGATCTCAAAAATAGTTGGTGGTTGAATTCAGTAAGCCGATATGTAAATCCTATTCAAATTTCAAGTCAATCGGATAAAAATTGAGGATTTGAGAAATTTGAAAAAAGTGGTTGACCTTTGGCCTATGTTGACCTTTTGACCCCAAAAATATATAGGATTTTGTCGGACCACGAACTCTACCATTTGGTAAAGTTTCGTGAAGATCAGTTTAAAATTGTGACCTGTAGGCAAGGAAAAGTGAGCGGACAGACAAACACACACAAACACACACACACACACACACACACACACACACACACACACACACACACACACACACACACACACACACACAAACAAAGACACACACACACACACACACACACACACACAAACCGGAGTGATCAATAACAAACAGACAGACACAGACAGACAGAACCACAAACGCAACCGACCAATATACTTGAAAAATCTTAGATTTTGCAAGGAATAAATATGTGGGTAAAAAGAAAAACTGGGTAGATGAGTTGGTTGGGCGACAAGACAAGCCGGTTACATTATGGCTCAGGTCCGAATCCAGATCCGGCCTATCAGTGGGACACAAAACGTCGGCTGTTCAGCCTGGCGGAGGTATGCGCTCGACTGATTACCGTTCTAGTTAGCTCACCTGGAACGAAGTTCAGGGAAGCTTTTGCGATGGCGCGTCGTCCGTCCGTCAGCCCATCCGTAAACACGTAAACGTCTCCGAAACCACTGACGGGATTGCGACCAAATTTGGCACAAATGATATTTGTTGCGTTTTGACTAAAGTTTGTTCACTGCATTAAAAAAAAAAGTCGGGGTGTAAGGGGGTCGACAAGGGGTCAAAGTGGATGCAGGTTTGACCCCCCAAAATAGGTATTTGCTTTTTCATCTGAAACTACACACACTATTTCGATGAAACTTGACGACGACCTTCATCATCAATGATGTACCAAATGTTGTTCTGACATTTAAAAAAATCGGAGTCTAAGGTGGTCTATTGTGGGGCTTGCCCCCCAAAATAGGTATTTGCTTTTTTTTCTCAGAACCTGCACACGCAATTTTGATGAAACTTCACCACAACCTTCATCATCCGTGATGTACCAATGTATGTTCAAGGCATTGGAAAACCTGGGGTCTGAGGAGGTACACGGGGTGGGAGGGGGAGGGGTGGGGGCTGCCCCCTAAAATAGGTATTTGTTTGTTTGTTTGTTTGAAGTCTCATGATTATGTTAGTATGATTCTCCATGCTGCCCTGTCTTCTAGCAACAATTGAAATTGGTTTAAAATACCTTTAGTCGATGCAGTATACTGTTTATTCTACCAGGTGAGCGCCAGGTGTATTGCCCCTATGTTTTTTTAATGTAATGGTTTCCCAAAGCATATTGCCTGAGAGCAGCCATGTAACAGACTTCTGCGTTCACGTTTATTTAAGTTTCAGGCACAACTCACTGAGGGCACAATTTAGTTTTCCCTCTGCACCCATCTTCCTTTAAAAATTCGGCCTTATAAACGGTTCAAGTTTCTATCATTAAATATCTTTCTGCTAAAATTGCAGCATTAAATGGGAAAACTTGCTGGAAGGAAAATTGCTTTAGGCCAGTTTGTTCGCCGTGCTCCATCCGTACCAAATATATTGTCAGTAAAGTCTCACAAGACACCCTTAAATACTTTCTGTGAAGGCTCATAAAACACCAGTGTTTGCGATAAATCGTTTTGATTTAAAAAAAAAAGTTGTTTTTACCTGGCCGTGGCATTGCTGAAATGTGGGTGCGTTTTTGATCCAATACCCGTGCACATTTGGCCCAGAACTTGATAACGCACCTACTCTTCAGCAAAATGCACCATTGGATCTTTAACGTCCGCCCAACTAATGCCGGAAGAAGGGACGCCCAGTTCAGTGTCCATCCTAGGACTTAGGGACAGTACACCTTTACAATAAGACACCCTTCTGGCGAGACACCAATCCAACAATTTATATTCGGGATGGGAATCTACAGCACCTTCAGAAAGTATTCACACCCCTTGACTTTTTTCACATTTTGTTGTATTGCAGCCTGAATTTAAAATTGATTAAATTGAGTTTTTTGTCACCGATCTACCCTTAATACAATACCCATAATGTCAAAGTGGAATTATATTTTTTTAGAAATTTTTACAAATTACTAAAATGTAAAGCTGAAATGTCTTGAGTCGTCAGGTATTCAACCCTTTTGCAATGACACTCCAAATTGAGTTCAGGTGCATCCGATTTATTTTGATCATCCTTGAGACATCTCTACAACTTGATTGGGGTCCACCTGTGGCTAATTCAATTGAATGGACATGCTTTAGAAAGAAACACACCTTTCTATATAAGGTCCCACAGTTGACAGTGCATGTCAGAGCAGAAACTCTACCATGAAGTCCAAGGAACTGTCTGTAGAACTTCAATATAGAATTGAGGAGGCATAGATCTGGGGAAGGGTACAAAACAATTTCTAGTGTTAAAAGTTCGCAAGAGCACAGTGAGCTCCATCATTAGGAAATGGAAAAATATGGAACTACCCAGACTCTTCCAAGAGCTCGCCGCCTGACCAAACTGAGCAACCGGGCAAGAAGGACCTTGGTCAGGGTAGTGACCAAGAACCCAATGACCACTCTGACAGTTCGCACGACGGAGGATGCCCAGTTGGCGACAGGCTTTGGAGGCCAGTTTTGAAATGTGGTTTTCCCAGGAAAGATCATGGTAGATAGGGCAACCCAAGAGCTGAAGTGACAGAACTTCTTGGAGAGGATTGTTAAGAAAGTGGATGGGAGGGTTGTCCAGTCGGTCTTTTCGGAGAGACATGGTAAGAGTGTGTGAGATTTGTCAGGATTGAAAGACATGTTCCACTTGTTTGACCAATCTGTGATTTTGTCCAGGTCTGCAGAGAGTGAGGGGGCTGCAGACTGCCGATCTGAGGGATGAGGAATGGAGCGGCAGGGAGTGGAGTCATCAGCAAAGAGATAGAGAGGATTTTCCAGAGAGTCGGAGAGATCTTTAATGAAGACCAGAAAAAGCACAGGGCCCAGAACACTGCCTTGAGGAACTCCATCCTGAACAAGGGGATGGGAAGATGAGAGGGGAGATGTGAGAAATCCATTCAGGGCATGTCAGAATGTTTTCATGTTTACATGTCAGCAGCGATGATGGATTCCATGACCTTGCTGATTATTGGGAGCAGGCTGATTGGTTTGTCGTAGCAAGGATCTGTTTTTGCACATTTTTTGTGTAAAGCAGGAATGTTAGCTGATTTCCAAGCAGATGGCAAATGACCTTGAGCAAAAGAGAGGGTGAAGAGAACAGAGAGAGGGTGAGATAGAGCAGAAGAACAGGATTTTAGGACCTGTGGTCCAGGAGCAGCTGGGTTCGACTGGGTCAGGTGGGTACAGGGAGAGATGGGATCGGGACATAAGATTTTGAGGCAAGCACAGAGTTAAGGCATTCGGCTTTTTCACGTGCGGTGTATTCGAAGATAAATTCTAAGATATTCTAAGATATCTGAGATTCTAGGTGATTCTAAGAGATTGTAAGATATTGTACGATATTGTACGATATTCTAAGATATTCTAAGATATTCTATGATAAGATAAGAGGGAGCTATTTTAATTCTAAGAGGGAGATCAATTGGCAGTAATCGCCCAACCAAGACATTCCAAAGATGTGAGTGATAACACATTTGGGGTTGTAATGTAATGTTCCAGAATACGTGACTTTTCAATTGTCTCGGGAATACAAACAATGTCTTTCACGCATGCGCTGTGTGTGTGCTTTCATTGACTCACTGAACTGTGAATGGAGTGCTTTTAGCCTGCCGTCTCCAGTGCAAAATCCATCATTCTAATCGGCTTAATACAATTTTCAGCATTCAAATTAAGGATAATTTAAATATGGTCAACCATAATTGTTGTCTGAGTGGATGCAAATCGGACATGTGAAAATATGGAAAATACAATAAATATTCGTGGATGAGAGGTGTTACGATCCTACAATTCCCTGTTAATACCAGTGATCAGCTGCAGTGGTTAAGGAGAGTAAGAGGCCCATTCATTGGCAGCAACTCGAGGTTGTGCACCCGTCATTTTATTGCACTCAACATGGTTGGAAGTGGGCAGAAGTCTCCGTCTTGGTAGCACCAAAATCCAGAAGTATTCCCACGGAATGATTTGACTCTCCTAGATAAACCACCACAAGGTAAACGCACTTCAAATAAACTACAAGGCAGCAAAGAAATAGCACAAATATCTGGTTGACTTCTAAAGAACTAGCGAGCTTTCACAATGCTCCACTGTTGGCTAATAGTCCAATCAAAATATGAAAAAAAAGGGGTCAACCCAAAACAAATTGCAACAGAATCCATTTTACCTGCATTTAATTTGGAATAGCTCACAAAACAACATATTAAAAGTATAGGAAAATCGAAGTGATGGAACAGTGCCTAATTTGCAGAAATTCAAAATGGCCACCACTCAAACTACTTTTGCCTATATCTCGGGATCTGAGACTCGTGGAGACTTAATTCTGGTGTCTATACCCATGTTTTCAGGGTCAAGGAACATGTTTATAACAGTATTTATAACATTGGGTCATTTATTCGCACCTAATTTGCATAAATCCAAAATGGCCACTGTGACAAATTAGCTTAACCCATATCCTGTAACTAATAATGGTTTAATTATGGGTTTGCACTTGCTTTTGGCTCAAGGAACACAATGAGAACAATGTCAATAATCAAAACTTGTTGTCATTAAGCATCAGCACAGGCCCAAATTAGCATAATATCATAATAGCCTGCATTCATAACAATCAATCAACTATATTTCAGGTCAATGAAAAAGGAATTAAATTCTGACAATTTCTGACAATGATTGACATGAATCCGAGTGACATGACCTGTCTGTTCTCGACGCTACTGTTTGTTACTTCACACGCCAGGCATTACAATGTCACACTTTTTCTAACATTTGATCAGCCACTCTGGTGGAAAGCTATGATAATACAAGAGAGTGTGTCCAAACATAGTGATATCAAGGACATCGTACTCAGAATGGGAGGATTTCACACAGAAATGAGTTTTCTAGGTGCGATAGGACACCTTATGGCAGATTCAGGCCTGAAGGAATTGATGGAGTGCATCTATGCAAGCAACACAGTAGTGCACATATTAAGTGGTAAAGCAATTTCCAGAGCCATACGTGCACACCTACTTGTAGTTGGAGCCCTTCATGCTATGCTGATATCACATGCATTCGGCATTCCACCACTATATACGACAACGGACCAGAAAGATAATGAAAATGAAGACATCTGCAGAAGAATCATCAGGTAAAAGTGATCAATCAATTGCTTTGGAATCTGTGCAAGCTACCAGTGAAGTGACAAATGTCTCAATGCCAGATGTTGTTATTCATCAGGACAGTGGTCAAGAAGAGGACACAGCTACTGAAGAATCCGTCCAAGGTACTAGTGAAGTGCAGAGTGTGCTGAAAATGTCAGATGATGTTGTTCCTCCAGAGCCTGAAGGACAAGAAGGAAGAACTACCCTAGAGTCTTCACATGAAACTGGACAAACCACAGGTGAAAATGCAACTAATGCGCCAACACCAGATATCTTCATAGCTGCTGGTAAACTCTATGATGATTTTATGGCTGGGTCTATCACAATCGAGAGTTTACATGACTCACAGGTCCTCCAAGACATAAATCAAAAACTGAAAGCAGAAAAAGATACAATGCAGAACAAACGCACTGCTAAGTTGTGGCTTCAGCATAAGGAAATGGTAGCAATTTTGTAAGTGTTTATCAAAACTGAACGTACTGGTAATTGGGACCTACATCTGAAGTCAATGCAAGATATTGTTACAGACGCGGATGAAAGATGTTATTTTACCGAGCGGTTTGGTATTACCGCGTCCGAACAGTTACTCCCCGATTAGAACTCGATTTCACCCGAACGTTGACCAGATCGCTCCACAGATATTCAATCGGGAAACCTCTAAAACGACCGAAAGAGAATGAAAAAGAAGAAGAAGACAGAGTACGGAGGAAGAACAGATTTATGATACACACACAAGCAATGGATGGAAGAAGCAGTCACACAGCGAATTGTTAACTTACACTATTCATGTTACTTAACCCCAAGACAACGAGTAGGACAGACGACGTTCACACTTACACAGGGGATATTGCAGGCAGGTAGGGCTTGAGGGGGATTGCTGGAGAGGGAGGAGGGTCGGAGGCAGCAGCTCTGAATTCCTCGTGGTTTTTGGCGGGAAAACCCTCCGTCGCGTATCCGCTGCTGTAGATGTCACGCGCTGGCTCGGGCACACCTGCTCCTCTCCTCCTGGTGGAGCCGTCTCCCTCCTTTCAGCGCGTCTCTCCAAAGCTGGTTTCCTTTCCGAGTACCTCTCCTCTTTGGCTTGGAGCGTTTCGCATCTCACCGCTCCTCTTGGTGCCGCCTCTTCGCTCCTCTCCCAGGTCATCTGGTGAAGCAGTCCCTTACAGTCGCTTTTATCACCTCGGGCGGAATCAAGCCGCCGGCTCCGAGGGCACGCCTACCGGGTCGCTCACCGCGGTGCTGATTGGCTGTTAGGGCTGGCTCACTCCTCCCCTCTATGACGAGGTGGAGACACGCCTTTCTTCTCCGAGGTTAGCACATGGGCAATGGCGGCTTGCGGGATTGAACACAACTCGCACCCTTTTTAAAAGAACTTTGGAGAGCGGAGATGTTTGGGGAAATTGCAAGGGCCTATGCTTATTTTGTTTGATACAATGCAAAGTCAATCTAGTGGGAAACACATATTTAGCCTACATAGAATAAGGAAATACACTATTTAAAAAGATATATCGTGACCTGCGTGTAAGTTTCATGGAATTAACTAGGAGGACGGCTGCGACCATTATTTACATTACCAGGGTGTTACCATACTTTTGTAACGTTCACATTGTAACGTTTTCACATTCGTTACACTTCCTCCAAAATTGTTACACTTCTCAAAAAAAACCGTTACACTTCTCAGAACCGTTACAATATGTTACCGTATCTGGCAGCAGCAGGCCACACCAACTACACAAAATCTCTTCACATCTACTTGAACAAGATGGAAACCCTAGAGAAACAACATCAAGAAGTTTATCAACACTTCCAAAACGGCTTCCATGTAGGTCGAACGTCAGATCGATACTGGGCTGGGTTCTCTGAAGACTGCTCATCGAACAAGTCTTGATGAGAAGTCTAAAAACTACTGGTGGACTAACACGAGGCGCGGTATGACAGAAACACGACTAGTTTGACTGTTGTCTTCTAAGGCCTGCTCAGAGGTAAACTTGGCTATGCAGGACTTAACATCGGTGAACTACATGACCAGTGAACAGCATAATGAGATGTCAGCGGAAAAACAGAAGAAGAAGGCCCAGCACAAGGATATGTCAGAGGCAAGGCAGAAGAAGGACATGGCAGACATAAGAGAGCTCCTCAACTTCCTGACCCCAAGAGACACCTTTTATGAGAATCCAGCACTGCACAATATTGTGACTGGTGTAATAAAGCTCAACTGGCTGACGCACTTTGGAGTCTGATGCCTCCAGGAATGTCCGTAACGCCAGGGGACGTCCAGTATGTCCTAGATGGGGGAGCATTACTTCACAGGATCATATGGAACCGAGGATCAACATATGACGAGATATGTCAGCAGTATGTCACATATGTGAAAAGACACTATGGTGAACCAGTCATGGTATTTGATGGCTATCTCAATGGCCCAAGCACAAAAGATGCAACACAGCAACGAAGAGCAGGATTGCATGTTGGAGCACCTGTGCAAGTCTCCGGGTCTATGGTTTTCAATGGAAAGAAGCAAGACTTTCTTTCCAACAATGAGAATAAGCAGAAGTTCATCACCTTGCTCGATGAACACCTACGACATCATGGATGTTGCACAGAACCTGCTCGGGCAGATGCTGATCTACTAATTGTGCAGACTGCCATTGTCACTGCTGAGAGAACAAGTAAGCCGACTGTCATGGTTGCAGATGACACAGACATTCTGGTTCTGCTCTGTTTCCACTCAAAGCTCACTACAACAAATCTGTACCTTCGACCTGAACCTCGCTATGGCATGAAGAAGCAGCCAAGATGCTGGGATATTGCGGTTCTAAAATCCACATTGGGCCCACAAGTATGCAATAGTATGCTTTTTGTGCATGCTATCCTTGGTTGTGATACTAGATCCCACATACATGGTTTTGGAAAGGGAGTTGCGCTCAAGCTGATTCGCACCAATAAAGACTTCCAGGAACAGGCCAAGATCGTTGGAAATCAGAATAGCACAAAGGCAGACATCATATCTGCAGGAGAAAAAGCAATCGTCTCCTTATACAAAGGCAAATCAGATGACAAGTTGGATTTTCTCCGCCTGCAATGCTTCCAACAGAAGGTCAGCATGAGTACAACATGTGTGAAACCAGAGGTTCTCCCGCCAACCTCAGCAGCAGCTACGTACCACAGTATGCGGGTCTACTTGCAAGTACAGCAGTGGAGGGGGAAAGGAAATCAGATGCAACCAGCGGAGTGGGGGTGGTGTGAGAAAGGTGGACAGTACATTCCAGTTCTTACAGACAAAGCAGCAGCCCCCAAACACCTCCTGAAGATAGTACGGTGTAGCTGCAAAACAGGTTGTAGCAACAGGCAGTGCACCTGCAAGGCAAACGGTCTTGAGTGCACTAATGGATGTGGAGTGTTTAGAGGTGTATGCAAGAATGTCATTGCAGTCCTTGAAGAAACTGAAGAAGACACTGGTGGCTAGAACATGTGGAATGATATAGTAGTTAAATGACTGCAGTTACAGCAGATTGATACATGGTTCACTGGTGCCTTATGCTACACCAACAAAAATAGTCCAACTTCACTCAGATGGGAAATATGTGCCAATATTAATTTTAAATGGCGGCCATTTTGAATGTATGCAAATTAGGTGTCAACAAATGACCCAATGTTATAAATACTGTTATTATTGTATTCCTTGACCCTGAAAACATGGGTATAGACACCAGAATTAAGTGTCTACGAGTCTCAGATCCCGAGATATAGGCAAAAGTAGTTTGAATGGCGGCCATTTTGAATTTCTGCAAATTAGGCACTGTTCCACAACTTCAATTTTCTTATACTTTTAATATGTTGTTTTGTTAGCTATTCCAAATTAAATGCAGGTAAAATGGATTCTGTTGCAATTTGTTTTGGGTCATTTCATATTTTGACTGGACTATACGTCAATCAACGCCAATGGTGGGTCTCTCTGATGCTACGATAACAGTGATGGCAAGGGATCATTGTAGCGTTTCAATGACTTGCCAGATGCTGAAAAGGAAGTTGATTTGAAGTAGCCAATAAATCCTCAGAGCGATAGAAGTTAGAAAATTAGCTTTGTTCATTTTATCATCCTATGTGGGAACTTTCCTTTCCATAATTAACATAGGTCTATTGTAATTCAGATTTTTCATTTCTTCGAGTTATTTTCAGATCTCAGTGAGCCACAGTAGCTGACGAGATTGATGATAAATCACACAGCATTGAAGAAAGATCTCCAAGACGAATTAAGTAGTAACAAAACCCTGGGTAACAATGGCCCTAAACAATGGCCCTGGGCAACAATGGCCCAACGGCCATTGTTACAAAGGATTTCTGCGCATGCACAACAATGCATAGTGCGGTGATCACCTTATTTGTGAAGTCACAAGTTATCTGGGATCCAAACATATGGGAAGTATTTTGGAATATGGGAAGTTGGGAATATTGGAAGTATGGGAATATGGGAAGTTGCAAATTTCACCCCAGATCCACTTTTTAGAAATACCAACTTCTTTCCTGGAAGTCCTTGCAATGTCCTTGTGTTTTATACTTCTCCCACCCCCTCCACCCCTTCCCATGCCCATGCCTCCTCCCACCAAGCCCTCTCCCTCTCACAGATCTCCCGAAGTCCCTGCTCTCAAATATTGTGTTTGTGCTTCCCCTTCTCTCCCCATCTTGTCTACCGCTACCATTACTATATGTTTTGTGTGTCTGTTTGATTTTTTGTGTGATAAATGTTCGCTCTTTCATGAGCCTCGATCCTGTATCCAAAAAAAAAAAAAAAAAAGTATACCCCTGTTGCCTGCCAGGTTGGAACTTCAGATTGACATCGCTGGTAGGTTGACTCGAGCAGACTGCTTTTTCTGAAGAGATTTTAAAAACAAACGCAGTGGTGACGAGGGCATATTTGGAGAGAGCATGGCTTGAAGGATACTACATCTGTGTAGAGTTAGTGGATATTGGAGGAGAATCTGGAACTAGGTGTGTTTGGACAGGAACCAGGTTCGGTCAATAAAATCCAGGGCTATGCATTGTTATAAGCTGAACATATATGGACCCACTGGGGGGGTTTCCACTGTTTCCAGGCTCAAGACAGTGGGGAAGTGCCCCGAGTGCTGATGGCCAAGTATCCAGGGACGAGAGTGCTACTAAGCTTCTCTGGAAACCATAATTGGTATCTAACCCAATCTTCTCTCCCTGTTCCTTCTTTCCCTTGCTTGTGCCCAACTGGTCTCACTGTCAGCCCATTGCCATTTGTCCCCTCACTCTTCCATGAGCCTTGATTTTGTTTACAAAAACCCTCCATTTTTGCCACCCCAGCCTTCACATTCTGGTTAAAGAATTAAACAATTTTGGAAGAATAATAGGAATTTTGTCACAGAGTACGATATTACTCCATATGTAGGGATGGCACGGGAAAAAATGGCCACCTATGCAAATGTGCACAAAATTATATGCTTAAAAACAAGTACAGAGTGGGATCATAAGCGTTTAAAAGCCATACCTTTTATTCTCGAACGTTTTCATAACAATATTTAAAATCAGTGCGAAAAGTCACAGAAGTTGTACTCACCCTCTCATTTCACGTACTACTAAGTCAAGGTAATCCCAGCTCTGCATTTTTATATACTAGGGCATGCCCGTACTATATATATATCTAAAATTATATCCCCCCCCCTCTATTTACATGAAATGGTTTGGTCCAAAGCGAACGGCTTGCGAGTACGGTGACAATCCCCCCCCCTCTATTTACATGAAATGGTTTGGTCCAAAGCGAACGGCTTGCGGAGTTTGGTAAAGAAATCGCCATAGCTCGGTAACTACTTGTCCGATTAATATGAAACCTTGAAAAGGCACATCCTCGGGTCCCCAGCAATATACCTGGCAAGTTTCAAGTATATCGGACCCGTGGTTGTCGAGAAACAGCGGTCACAGACAAACAAACGTACAAACAAACACACAGAGATTACTGGAATTATAGATAGATGTATATATATATTGTTGTGGATATGAGGATTGTGTTCTTTTTATGGTATAAGTACATTATAAAATATCACCCTCCGTCCTCCAGTTGTGTATAAAGGTCAAAGTGCGTCCCGTAGTTAGGTCATATACAATCACGTTTAGCCAATCATAGATTTCCTGCTTGTTGATTGTTATGTCCTTATTCTGTGTATTAGGCTAAGGCTTTGTTTTCCATTAATTGACACTCCATTGCACCGAATTTAAATAGATAGATCCCCTTTTATTCCCAAAGCCCCATTCCCAAAGCCTCGATTGCCAACTGCATTCGCCGCAGCTGCTGGGCGGTTTTCACCGCGACTCCATTAGCCACGAGGTGGGCTCGGAGAAGAAGGGGGAGGAGCCGCCGAATCCAGGGCGTGGCCCGCCCATCGTCATCAAAAGGGTGGAGCCAGTGAGCCCTGACCAGCCAACCAGGGCTGGGGAAGTACCATCACGGGCGTGGCGCGGGTTGATCTAAAAGCGCGTTATATAAGCGCGCGCGGAAGCCTTTGAGTTGAGTGATGAGTTCTGGGTTCTGAGTACTAAGAGGTTCCAAGAAAGAGTTGCGCCAGAGACGGAGAGAGAGGAAGTGATCCCCACGGAGAGTTGCGCCAGTTAAGCAGAAGAGTCCACCAGAGTCAAAGGTGGTTGCGTCAAAGTTCTGAGTTCTAAGGAGCAGCTTTGGAGAGCGCACGGTGCACAGGAGGAGCTTCGCCGCGCAGTTTGGAACCGCGGCGGTTTGGCGATCGCAGCTCGAATATTGACGACAGCTGTCCGCTTCCAGCCCGACCGATCCCCGCTGAACCTTCCTCTCCCGCCAAGCCATCCACCTCCAGCGATCCGTTCCTGCCTTCATTTCCCCATTCGTGTGAGTCCGTCTTTGTTTGTTCTGTCCTGGGTATTAATTAAGACTGCATAGGTAAGCTAAGTTTCGCTGTGTCCTTCTGGTCCGTCCCTCTTTCTGCTTTATTTTATTATCCTTCCTTCTCCTTGGTTTCTTTTGATTGTAAATAGTAAATAAATCATATTCGTATTTCCTACCTCTTGTCTTCTTCTTCTTCACATCCGTCGTCTTTGTCTTTTCCAAATTGAATATCTGTGGAATGATTTGGCCAACGTTTGAGAATCGGGTTAGTCTTTGTTAACGGTTCGTGCTGCGGTTGCTAAACACCGCTCGGCAATCAAGTAACATCTTATCCGCGGTACGAACGGGGCTGTGCACCGGCCTTTCCGGAGGCCGCGGTGCAGCTTCAGGGACCACGTCGGTCAGCAATAATCGAGGGGACTAATCCCCCCTCAAAGGGGAACCATAGGCCGACGTTGGGTTCCGTAACAATTGGTGTCTGGGAGTGAGATTTGAGGCCCGAACCAAATTTTTAATAACTTCAAAAAATTTGGTCAAAAATTAAGAGCGCCCGAAATTATTTTAACATCCAAATTTGAAAATCGTGCCATGGATAGTCAAGGCGGCGGGATGCCGGTGGGGGAAATAGAAGAGGGGTTAGGGGTAACCCAGGACCAGAGGGAAGAAATGGAGGAGAGAAATGATGATGTGGTTGAGGGAGTTTCAGGCGCGCAAAATGGCGCCCTCGCGCACGTGGTTGCAGAGGAACAAAATGGCGGCGCCGCGGGGGTCGAGCCCGCGGTGGCGGCTGGAGCCGCTGTGCCAGTCGGGTTTGATTTTAGGTTATTCCTGACCCAAATGGATGCAAAGATGGATAGAATGAGGGACGAAGCGAGGGGTACTAGTGAGCAATTACGAGATGGGTTAAACAATATGGGAAACAAATTTGAGGGGTTGGACAATAAATTTGAGGGGTTAAACAACGGGATAAAGGAGGTAAGGAATGGGTTAACGGGGGTGGAAAATAGAATGGCTGCCCAGGAGAATCAGATAGAGGGGGTGAAAAATGGGTTAGGGGGGTTAGAAAACAAGATGGAAAACAAATTGCGGGAAATAGGGGAGCAATCGGCCCGGGAAATTAAACAAATGGGAGAGCAGATAAAGGAGGTGAAAATCGGGGTAGAAACCAAATTGGATGCCCAGAGGGATGAGTTGGAACAGATGAGGGTGGCATCTACCAAAGAGATGGGAGAAATGGGAGAGGAAATCAGACGAGGTGTAAGCGAGGAGGTCTCGGGGGTACGCGAGGAGGTAAAGCGAGGTGAGAAGCGTATGGAGAAGGAGGTGAGGAATAATACGGCTAGGTTACAGGGGGGCATAGAGGGTCTGACGAGGGGAGTAGAACAGCTGACAGTGGGACAAAAAGAACTAGTGGATCAAGTAGAAAAGAACACTGCAATAATCGGGGGGTTAAAAGCGACACAAAAAGACATCAAGAACGAATTAATAGCGACAAAGAAGGAATGTCAGATGGTACATGAGGGGTTGACGAAGAGGTTGGAAGAGGTGACAGAAGTAATGGAGACGAAGGACCGGGAGGTGAGGACGCACATAGACATGGTCAAGGTGGCCTTAGAGGACGAAAGTGAGGAGACGCACCGGGAAATAAAAGAGGTGAAGCAAAAGTTAGAGGAAGTGGAAGAGGGGGTGAGTGAAATTAAGAAGAGACGGAGGGAAACTAAAAGGGAGATAAAGGAGGAGGTGATGGAATATGTACAAGGTCGGTGCTCAAATCGTGATGGTGTGCTTGCTAACCAGATAAAGAGTTTGCAGGTGGCGAAGGAGGTGCGGAGACGAGGTGCCGAGGTGAGTGGCGATATACGCGGAAATGTATATGGTGTGAGGGAAGCTTCAGTTGGCTTGGGGGTTGGTTTGGACCCGGGTGTTCGTGAGAGGCCGCTGGTAAAGTGTGCGACAGGTACAGAGTGTGACGGAGGAGGTGTGCGAGGAGGTCCGACTATGGGGTGTGTGAGGAAAAAGTGCGTGCCGAGGAGTGAGTGTGCTGTCGAGAGTGAGTTGGTCGTAGCGCGTGTGCGGGGGGGCACATGGAAGCGCGTCGTGGGGAGTGTTACAGGGGATGTAACGGAAGCAGGCACACCTGTGGTGAGTGTTACGGAGGGTGTAACGGGAGAGTGTGCGCAAGAGGATGCGCGAGGAAGGTGTGTAACAGAGGAGTGTATGGGTACAGAGTGCGCTGCCAAGAGTGAGGGTGAATGCGCGACCGAGTGTGGTGGTAAGAGTAGTAAGAGTGACACGGAGCGTGAGTTGGTTGTGGCAGGTGAGAGAGGATGTACACGTGGAATGGTAGAGCGCGTATGGGAATGCACACTGGAGTTGGTAGTGAGGCAGGTGGTTGGGTGTGCAAGTGAGAGCACACCTGTGGTTGTCACAGAGGAGGTGACCGAGGGGGGGGGCGCGAAGAGGTGTGTTGGTGAGGTGTGCAAACGACGAGTGTGTGCAAAGGTGTGCGGTGGTCAGGTGTGTGACAAAGTCTGTAAGCGGCATGAGTGTACCTGGGTGTGTCAGGGAAGGTGCAATGACAAAGAGCATGGAGACAGCTGGATGTGTGAGCAAGGAACGGGCTGCGGGGTGTAAGCATGCGAGTGGAGCATCGACGCTAACCGGGTTAGCGGTTAGAGCGACTTATAGCCGAAGCGGGCCCTCGGTGCGTGCCGGGCAGCTTCGTGTGCCGCGGGGACCAGCGGGGATCGTGACCGCGGCGGTTTCGAAAGAACCGCCGTGCGGGATCCACGCCGGGCCTCACTCCGAACGGCCGCGTCCGTGCTCCGCTAGGTGGAACGGGCGGCCCGGTAAGAAGGGTCGTCATGGCGACCCCTTTTTGTTGAGACGTTCCGGCAGGGCGAGATCGGGCCATTGGACGGCTCCGTGCCGAGATGGTGCGGTGGATCTCGGCCCGAGTAAACCTTGCCTGCACCGAATGCCGGACGGATCCAACCGCCGGCACCAAGCAACCCGCATTCATTGCTCGGCTGTGCGAAGCCGGGCTTTAGAGATGAATTGGCGCACCAAGAGGCTCAAGTGAGTAGACTATGATGAGGATAGTGTTTTGGACCCGAAATTGAAAAGCAAAATTTGATGATTGGCAAGGATTGGCAAGGATTGGCAGAGTGATTGGCAAATTTTTAATTGGCTGGAATTTGGTGAGCAAAATTTATAGTGAGAGATACCCGATGTGGTGGGATGGCAACTCTGCCATCTCTCACACCGGGGGCAAAGGAGCACTAGTGTTATGGGGTTTGGCAGTGAAAACTAGCCCGGGAGGGTTAGGATATCGTGTGTAGGGACTTAGAGATTGACCATAGGTAACGGTAAGGTTTAGGTAGCAACATTGAACCGGTAGTGGGGACATTGAGAGGGTAATTGGATTATAATGACGAGGGAGCGCAATAGTTTAAAGGGGCGACTGGGAAGCGCAGGTTCCAGATGGGAGTAGTTAGATGAGATGATGCCGTGTGTGTGAGGATCGAAAGTGTATTGAGCAGGGTATGAGTAAATGATTGTGATTGTGAGTTTTATTGAGATTGCACAGGTGTGCAACTGAACAGGTGTATGGAGCAGTGTATGAGGGAGTGATGGTGATGTGTGTTGTGTTGACCCAAATGGTCCAGGGAGGAAGGAGGGTGCAGGTGGCACCAGCTGTGATTGCACAGGTGTGCAACTACAGGAGGTATGGAGAATGGTTGTGTGGAATACATGGAGTATGGAATGGATGGTCGTGGAGTGAGTATGGTGGAAACTGTGGAGTGGAATGGATGGTGCGAAGGTGTGGATGGGGGAAAGGAGGATGGACCCCATCACGAATACCCGGGGAGGGTAGTGTAAGAGTTCGGTAGAGGGTATAGGTAAATTGTGGTTGGAAATTGGCATCTGTGGTGCGTGTGGAAGAATGGAGTTTGGATGGGTGCATTAGTGTTGTGGAAATGGCTGGGCGTGTAGCCTGTTAGTATGTGTAGTTGATTGGGCACTCCACCACTGTGAGGATGTCGGCCAGGTGAGGCCGCAGGTGGGCTCTGGGAGCCGGTAGAGTTGTTGTGGATGGGGCCCGAGGATCCGGAGGACGGACCCGGGTAGCCCAGTGCCAGAGGGCACCGAGGGGTGACAGAGCCAGGAGGGGCCTTCCCCAGTAGATAGGTTAGGTTAAGGAGCAGGTAAGCTCGGAGGCAACTACAGTGGTGGAGGTGTGCAGGTGGGTAGACCTGCTGGGAGAGCTACACGACTCAGCCCGGAAATTGTGCAAGGGCACTGGGAGATGAATCGGGGGAGTGAGACCCCAAATTGAGAAGCACCACAGTTTGGTCAAAGGGAATTTGGTTCTTAAAACCGCATAGAGTAAGATGGCCAATGGTTTTGCAGGGAAAGACCCCGGGTAGTGTAAAGTGTATTAAAGTCATTTAGGAAGTAGTTAGGATTAAGAATCTCCTTGCACCATCTGCATCCACTCACCTGAGGTGACGCTACTCCACACCATGCCATGGTTGTTTTTATTATTTTTGGTGCAAATGTTTTGGATTGTGAGACGCATCATGACGTGGGTGTGACATTGTGCTTTGTTGTTCCATCTCTCCCTCCTTATGAGGATTGATGATGAATTGGTGATGGCAAATTTTGGTTAGAGGGATTGTGGTGACGAATTTGGTATAGGGGAAATATGGGGAAGACGAGACATTAGTGACGAATTTGTAAATGTGTAGATTGTTGTAAATATGGGGTAAGGGCAAGGGTAGAGTAGGTGACAGGGGGGGTGACGTACGGTAGAGACGAGCTTTTCTCCGCTCCGTCTCCATACGCACCTCGTCTTGCATTGCCTTTATTGATGTGTACCCTTGTGACCTTACCCCTCGCTCACCTGTCTTCCCCCCCCCCCCCCTTGTCTCCCACACGAGGACTGTGCGCCACTGGGCGCTGAGGGGAGCGTGAGGGAGTCCGCCATTGTGCGCCCGAAACTCTCGCAACCACAGCTGTCTGCATCGATGCACCACCTTATGGACCACATGGCTGTGGCTGAGCACCACTGATGGACCCCATGGGTTGGGGCATGGCCCCTCTGCTGGAACCGGCCATGAAGGCCCGAGATCTTGCTGGCGGACCTGGGTCACAGGGCACCTATGCCCCACAGCTGAACCACCCCTAGTCGGCCCTGTGGGCCATAAATAAAAAAACAATGGACACGTTTTGTGCAAGTTTTATGTCCAAATAGGCCGCCAGCAAAGAAGATGACAACAACAGGAAGATAACAATAGCCAGCAGAGGGAGCCGAAGAGGAAGACCAGCACCAGGGTTTGTTGGGTTCATTTTTAAGAACTATGATGACTGTGCACCGATTGGTGCTTGAGGGTGCTTTGGTGCATCGTGGGTGCTTTCTGGTGCGTCGCTGCAGGGCAAGCTGTCTCTCCCCCCCCCCCCCCCCCAAAAGAACAATCACAGGTCCTGGGTTGCGTTTTGTAAATACAAGTAACGTTAACTGTAAATAATGCTCCCCCATCGTTCATGTTGTAGTTTGAAGACAATTCCGCAATTCGGTTAGTTGTGGGCGTGAATCTGTTAGGCAGGGTGCAATGGAGCAGCGGGACATATTTATTTATGTTTTAAAACTGTCACACTCAGGGTCAGGTTAAATGTAGGGGGAACTACACCTACGTGCCACACAAAACATGAAGGTAATAGGCCCGGGACGTGCCTAAGAGGAGGAGGGTGCAGTGTTGTGGATATGAGGATTGTGTTTTTTTTATGGTATAAGTACATTGTAAATTATCACCCTCCGTCCTCCAGTTGTGTATAAAGGTCAAAGTGCGTCCCGTAGTTAGGTCATATACAATCACTTTTAGCCAATCATAGATTTCCTGCTTGTTGGTAGTTATTTCCTTATTCTGTGTATTAGGCTAAGGCTTTGTCTTCCATTAATTGACACTTCATTGCACCGAATTCAAATAGATAGATCCCCTTTTATTCCCAAAGCCCCATTCCCAAAGCCTCGATTGCCAACTGCATTCGCCGCAGCTGCTGGGCGGTTTTCACCGCGACTCCATTAGCCACGAGGTGGGCTCGGGGAAGAAGGGGGAGGAGCCGCCGAATCCAGGGCGTGGCCCGCCGATCGTCATCAAAAGGGTGGAGCCAGCGAGCCCTGACCAGCCAACCAGGGCTGGGGAAGTACCATCACGGGCGTGGCGCGGGTTGATCTAAAAGCGCGTTATATAAGCGCGCGCGGAAGCCTTTGTGTTGAGTGATGAGTTCTGGGTTCTGAGTACTAAGAGGTTCCAAGAAAGAGTTGCGCCAGAGACGGAGAGAGAGGCAGGGATCCCCACGGAGAGTTGTGCCAGTTAAGCAGAAGAGTCCACCAGAGTCAAAGGTGGTTGCGTCAAAGTTCTGAGTTCTAAGGAGCAGCTTTGGAGAGTGCACGGTGCACAGGAGGAGCTTCGCCGCGCAGTTTGGAACCGCGGCGGTTTGGCGATTGCAGCTCGAATATTGACGACAGCTGTCCGCTTCCAGCCCGACCGATCCCCGCTGAAACTTCCTCTCCCGCCAAGCCATCCACCTCCAGCGATCCGTTCCTGCCTTCATTTCCCCATTCGTGTGAGTCGGTCTTTGTTTGTTCTGTCCTGGGTATTAATTAAGACTGCATAGGTAAGCTAAGTTTCGCTGTGTCCTTCTGGTCCGTCCCTCTTTCTGCTTTATTTTATTATCCTTCCTTCTCCTTGGTTTCTTTTGATTGTAAATCGTAAATAAATCATATTCGTATTTCCTACCTCTTGTCTTCTTCTTCTTCACATCCGTCGTCTTTGTCTTTTCCAAATTGAATATCTGTGGCATGATTTGGCCAACATTTGAGAATCGGGTTAGTCTTTGTTAACGGTTCGTGCTGCGGTTGCTAAACACCGCTCGGCAATCAAGTAACATCTTATCCGCGGTATGAACAGGGCTGTGCACCGGCCTTTCCGGAGGCCGCGGTGCAGCTTCAGGGACCACGTCGGTCAGCAATAATCGAGGGGACTAATCCCCCCTCAAAGGGGAACCATAGGCCGACGTTGGGTTCCGTAACAATATATATATATATATATATAAAGCTCAGTTGACTTTTTGCTCCACCAAATAACAGCGAAACGGCGTTGAGTAAAAGGGTGAAACTTCTACAGATGCTGTGATAAATAACTACCTCTGTCGGTTTGAATGTGTGAAAGAGAATAGACGTCTGGATCAATATTTGAATTAAATTTCAATCCCGATTTATATATATATATATATATACACATATATATATATATATATATATATATATATATATATATATATATATATATATATATATATATAAACGCGAGTTGTCTGTGTGTCCGCGTTTTATTCAGAGATGGCTGAACGGATCTTCATCAAACTTTCAGAGGTTCATCAGTGAATGCCTAGGGGTGTTCTAGGCAAACACAAAAAAAACTTGAAAAAAAAAAAGTTCGGTTTTTTGCAGTTAAAAAAAACCCCCCAAAAAACCGCTCGATTGTGCCGAAGCCTTTTTAAATTAATGACAGTTATACACAAGTACACATTCCCATAAATAAATACAAAACAATTACCAGACATTTGAATACAAATTAATCAAACAATTCCGGAAGTGTACGAATTTGGTAGTACGGCTTCTTCTTCTTCCTGATCGGCATCACACTTAACTCAGAAACGTGAGTCACATTCACTCAGAAACGTGAGCCACTCCCCTTCCTCTCCTGCCTCCCCCGTCCCCTTCCCCCTCCTCCCCCCCTCCCCTTCCCCCCTCCCCCCTTCCCCCTTGTATGCTGTAGCATTAAGATTTCCCTTCACTGGAACTGAGGGGCCTAGCCCAAACCATGAAAAACAGCCCAAGACCAACCAAGCACCAGTTCACGTGTATGTAGCTGCCATGTAATTATTCATTTCTGAGTTTGGGAGGTCTGTGGTTCAAACCCCGTCCGAACCATAGCAAAGACATTAAAAAAGGATACATGCTGCTTTCTTGCATGCCGCTCAGCATTTAAAAGGATAGTTGTAATGTAACTCGACAGACTCTACAGACAACGATCTATTGTCGTACATTTATTAACTCTCAGGATATACGCCCTTTTCACGTCCACGCCATCTGCAATCTGACGTAATTTCCGGAAACGGAAACACTCATCTGAACATGGGGAACGTTTTGCATGTCCATATTTGACAATAGTGCATGAACAAATAATGCTGGAAAGGCAATGGCAAACCACCTAGTATAAGCCTCGCCAATAAATTGTTTTGGAAGCACTTTCACCCTCTGTAAAGAGCATGGTTCATCATATGTGATAGATTAAATGAAAGGAGCAATACTGACAAACTGACATCATTGGCAACCAGGCAGATCAGGTCATTCTACTCTGGACATGCTGCTTCTGCTGTCTCAACAATGGATGGAGGTCCTCAATGCCAAACAGGAAATTAGAGCTGTCTGCCTTGACTTATCACATGCCTTCGATACGGTCTGGCACCCAGCTCTGCTCACCAAACTCTCCTCCTATGGTATCCATGGAAATCTCCACGCTTGGCTTGCAGACTTCCTCTCTAGTCATAGTCAACGTGTGGCCCTGAATGGGTTTCTCTCATCTCCCCTTCCTGTTCAGGCTGGAGTTCCCCAAGGCAGTGTTCTGGGCCCTGTGCTTTTTCTGGTCTTCATCAATGATCTCTCTGACTCTCTTGAAAATCCTCTCTAACACTTTGCTGATGACTCCACTCTCTGCCGCTCCATTCCTCATCCCTCAGATTGGCAGTCTGCAGCCTCCTCACTCTCTGCAGACCTGGACAAAATCACAGACTGGGCAAACAAGTGGAACATGTCTTTCAATCCTGACAAATCTCACACTCTTACAATGTCTCTCCGAAAAGACCGACTGGACAACCCTCCCATCCACTTTCTGAATAATCCTCTCCAAGAATTTCTGTCACTCAAGCTTTTGGGTCTCACTATCTGCCATGATCTTTCCTGGGAAAACCATATTTCAAATCTGGCCTCCAAAGCCAGTCGCCGACTGGGCATCCTCCAACGTGCGAAGTTCTTCCTTGGCACACCTGAGCTCCTCACCACATACAAGGCTTTCATCCGCAGCTCAATGGAATACTGTTCTCCCCTCTGGGCCGGTGCTCCTGCTTCAGACCTAGTTCGGCTTCACGCTGTTGAAACCAAAGCTTTCAGAATCATTGGAATCTCCCGCGATGAAGCTAACCCCGAGGGCCTTTCTCTCTCTCACCACAGGCAGGTTGGTGGTCTTTCTGTCTTATACCGACTCCTCTCCGGCCTTGCTCCCCCAGCTCTCTCTGGGCTCTGTCCCCCAAATATTCCTAGAGGTCGCACAAGATCTGCCTGCAACCCTCTTATGGTTAAACTGCCAAAATCAAGACTCTGCTCACCTTCACTCTTCCATTCCTCTTTTTTCCCGCCTCTGGAACAAACTCCCTCACTCTCTTCAATCCCATTCCTCCCTCCATGTCTTTAAAACAGCTGTTCACCACCATCTCTTATCTTCCCCATCCAAAACCTTGATCTTTTCTACCCCCACTAATTTCACCCCAGATTCACTTTTTTGAAACACCAACTTCCTTCATGGAAGTCCTTGCAGTGTCCTTGTGTTTTATACTTCTCCCACCCCTCCCCCCCCCCCCTTCCCACGCCTCCTCCCCCCAAGCCCTCCCACAGATCTCCCGATGTCCCTGCTCTCAAATGTTGTGTTTGTGTGCTTCTCCTTCTCTCCCCATCTTGTCTACTGCTACCCTTATTATATGTTTTGTGTGTCTGTTTGATTTTTGTTGTGTGATAAATATTAGCTCTTTCACGAGCCTCGATCCTCCTGTAAGAGTGCGATATAATAATTATTGGAAACCATTGAAAACATTATTCATTTATTATTGTGTTTGTTATTTATTTATTTGTTTTTGTTTTTTATTTGTTATTATTTTAATTTAATGTATGTATTTATTTATTATTTATTTTTATTTATTTTTATTTATTTTCATATATTTTTATTTATTTTTATTTCTTTATTTATATTATTGTATGATCATAATGTTATTATGTTATTATTATTATATTATATTATATCATTTATATTATATATTAATATATATTATTGCATTTTTATATTTTATATTTGTTTCTTTTATTTATTTATGTATTTATTTATGTATTTGTGTATTTTTATTTTATTTATTTGTAATTATTTTATTCAGGTTATTTGGTATTTATTTATTATTTGTTTGTTATTTATTATTATATTATTATTATGTATTATTTTATCATATTCATTATGTTCATTATTCCATTCATGTACAGGTGCAAATTTGAACTTTCTAAATTATGGTCTCAATTGCAAGTTACATCATTCAGCTAATCATTGTAGTTGGATAAGGTTGAGGTCATTATGGACCATTTAGGCTATGGAACATCATTCCTTTGGGAAAGTCAAATGGAACTCTGAAACAAGACAGCAGCTGGTGAGATTATCTTGTCTGCCAAGTTGATGAAGTCATAGTACATACATGTCCCAGTCAATAAATTGTCAATATGAAAATCAAATTTACTAATATTAGAAATATTTTTCTACAAATATAGATACATATTTTCAAGTGATTGTGCATTTTTTATGTTATTCCATCACAGCCTATCCGTAGCACTTAGAAGCCCAAATTTTTGGTGTCGGAAATTCAGAATGTGGGCGAGGTTTTAAACACAACTGACCATTGGCCTTGACCTCCATTTTGAGGCCAATTAATGCCGCTATAAAGTGTATATTGGGATGTGGGGTCAGCTGCCGCCAGCCCGCAGGCAAAAGGTGACCACCTTGATGCCAATAACTCCCCTGGAAGCGCCAGGTAGACACTGCCAGTGTTACATATTTTTCTATGCAAGATTTTGACCTTTTTTACATATGCGTTGATGTCCACCATCTTTACTTTTGTGACATTATCTAATTCTTAGCAGGTGCAGCGTTCACCGCATTTTGTCTTCACAAAACAGTAAAATTCCAACCTGTAAATATTCATAAACACAGATGCAATTCATATATATATATATATATATATATATATATATATGTATATATATATATATATATATATATATATATATATATATATATATATGTATATATATATATATATATATATATATATATATACGTATATATATATATATATATATATATAAATATATATATATATATATATGTATATATATATATATATATATATATATATATATATATTACTATATATATATTACTATATATAATTTTAGTGCTCCAACCGATGGAGTCGCATAATAACTGATATACTGTATATATATATGTCTATTGTCAAAAAAAAATCTTCATAAAGGAAACAGACTCATAATATCATCTCATTCCGATGTGTTTATGATCGAGGCAATGTAGCTATTCTTGCCCTCAGGTCAGGACAATATATGGCAATTTTAATTTCCTGCCATGTCTAAGGCTCGAGAGGTAAATTATATCAATATCACATGCAGGACAATGACATTAGGATACATCAATGAATTTATACGGGAATTACAAGGAGATTATAAGCTAATGGAAAAATAAAATAATACAATGGATTTGAATCGAGGATCCCAGCATCATGAGCTCCATGTTCAGATTGGAACACCAAACACAAGAACCCAAATAAATACAATTGAGGACATTCCAGGCAATTCTGCACTGACGAATAGCATGCCACATTGAATTTGTTTCAAAATTAGAATCAGCGATATCACATGACATTGCGTGGATGCAAGAATGGCTTTTTCACACAATGTATTTCGCTGTCACTTTATGACTCAGTCACGCATGATATACAGTATACACTTTCCTATTAAACCAACCATCTGAGTAGCAAGGGGTGTGTGTGTGTGTGTGTGTGTGTGTGTGTGTGTGTGTGTGTGTGTGTGTGTGTTTGTTTCCATTGGTGTTACCCAGCAGCGAAGATAACATATTTGTAAATAAATACATTATTTAAAAATGTTTTTTGTATTTTTACATTTTCATTGGTTGCCAGGAGACAGCGCAGCATGCAGAAAATCCATTATAAATAATCGTTTGAATATTTGACTGACAGTTTGATTCAGAGGTAAGTGGGGTGTACGTGCTGGGTGGTGGTCACGGCATATTTATGGTAAGATGTGCATGATTTAATGCATTATCATATAATCAAAATTGACATATGTGAGAAAATTACGCGACCAGACCAGGAATTGAACCCGGGTCCCCTTGTGAACCGCACCAGTGCTCTGCCATCTGAGCATAAACAATTGATTCCCAGTCTGGGTGTGTAATTTTCCCACATATGTCAATTGAATTATGACAATCCTGTTGATTTAGACAATTGTATTATTATGTAATGGAATATGTGATGGGAGTTGTAAATATGTGATAATATATTAAATCCTCTATCGAGTAAACTTTGATTAATGATGTTGCATTGATGGGTTGACTGACTGCCGGGACACAACTGAGGTTGTGGATCTACTAATGTCGGTAATCTACTGATGTGGATCCATAATGAAGTTGTGGATCTACTGATGTCGGTAATCTACTGATGTGGATCCATAATGAGGTTGTGGATCTCCTGAAGTCGGGAATCTACTGATGTGGATCCATAATGAGGTTGTGGATCTCCTGATGTCGGTAATCTACTGATGTGGATCCATAATGAGGTTGTGGATCTCCTGATGTCGGTAAACTACTGATGTGGATCCATAATGAGGTTGTGGATCTCCTGATGTCGGTAATCTACTGATGTGGATCCATAATGAGGTTGTGGATCTACTGATGTCGGTAATCTACTCATAAAGCAAACAACAACAGGCATTTTAAGGCCATTTTCCCTGCAAGAGCGGGGGTTAGCCTTGCGGTCCCCATGACAATCTTCTCCATTTTGCCCTATTTTCTGCATCTCTCCTTGTTAACCCCCTTGCCAGCATTTCTTCTTCCACCATCTTTAGCCAAGTGTTTCTCGGTCTTTCCCGCCCTCTACTTCCTGCTACATTCATTTCCATCACTCTTCTCAACCAGTCACTTTCATCCTTCCTCAACACATGACCAAACCATCTCAAACTGCTTCTCTTCACAGCATCCATCACAGGCTCTATTCCCATCATCTTTCGCAATTCATCATTTGTCTTCCTCTCTCTCAACGATACTCCACACATCCACCGAACCATTTGCATTCCCACCCTTTCCAGCCTTCGTTGCTGCTCGACGTTCATTACCCTTCTCCATTCGGCATGTCTCCTAGGTAACAAAATGTTTTCACACCTTCCAGCTTCACGCCGTCTCCAAGATCCAACTCAACATTTCCTCCATCTGCAGCTTCCTCTGTGCACCCCTTACACTTGAATGTAGCTGCCACACTTGTTAATGACCCTCGCAAACCACTACATTTTTGATGAACCCACTCAGCGCACATTGTACATTGAATGGAGTTCACTCCGACACCCTTCCTGCACACAGCACACGGCCACTGCCCAGTTCTTTCCACCTCACCACATGCTTTATCACTTGCCATCACCTTCGTTTTTTCAATATTCACCTTCAGACCTTTTGTCTCCATACATTCCTTCCACTTGTTCATCTTCTCCTTCAGTCCATCCATACTTTCTGCAATAAACACCAGATTATCTGCATACAACAACTCCCACGGTAAACCCTCCTTTACGTTCTGAGCCAGCACCTCCATCACAGCTACAAATAGTAGTGGACTTAGTACCGACCCCTGATGCACTCCCACCTTCACCTCAAACTCACCACTGTTCCCGTCCTTCGTCCTTACAGCTGTGTGCGCTCTTTTGTACATTGCCATCACTACTCTGATCAGCCATTCCTCCACTTCTAACTTCCTCAATGCCCATGTCACTACTTCGCGTGGAACCCTATCGAATGCTTTCTCCAGATAAACAAACCCAAGAAACAACTTCTTCCTCTCCTCCATGCAACTGCCTCACAATAAAAAGCGCATCTGTAGTTCCTCTTCCTGGCATAAATCCAAACTACATTTCGTCAATCTTCACTTTCTTCCTTATCCTCCTCTCCAACACCCTTTCCAATACCCTCATTCCATGCTCCAATAACTTTATCGCTCGATACGAGCCACAGTCCAGAGGGTCACCTTTCCCCTTGTATAGAGGGACGAGGGTACTCAGTTCCCAATCCACTGGAATGCGACCTTCTTTCACCACCAGATTGCAGATCTCTATCATTCTCTTCACACCACAATTTCCCGCTGCCTTCAACATATCTCCCACAACTCCCGTCGGCCCTCCCTCTTTTCTACTCTTCATTGCTTTTATCGCTTCCTCAACTTCCTTCTCGGTTATCTTCTCTGCCGGTCCTAAAACTGGGTTACTCTCTATGTTGCCATCCCATTCATTCTCTGTATTCAACAGCATTTCCATATATCTTTTCCATCTTCCTTGAATTCCATCTCGGTCCACAACGATTTGTCCCACTTCATCCTTCAAGCAACTCACCCCCATCACATCACACCTCTCTTTCGCTATCTGCTTTGCAATCCTGAATACGGCTCTCTGACCCTCTTCCGAATCCAAGCGTTCTCCGAACATTTTCCTACATGCCTCCTGCGCGATTTGCTACCTCTTTCTTTGCAGCCTTCTTGGCTGCCTTATAACTTTCATGCTCTGCCTTTTCTGCCCCCATACCCTTCGGCTTCTGCCACTCCTTGAACTTCTTCCTCTTCTCATCAATCTTCTTTCCAACTTCATCATCCCACCACCATGTTTCCGAGTGCCTCGGTGGTCCTTTTTTCCATCCACATACCTCACCAACGGCTCCCAACAGACTATCTTTCATTGACATCCAACCACTTTCAAGCTCAACCACATCATCCTCTACCATACTCAGCCTTTCTTTTAATGCCTCCCTCACTGTCACCTCTTTCAACCTCCACACCTTCATTCTCGGTTGGTACTTCACCCGCCGAGCTCTCCTCGCACCTTTCACCCTTATGTCACAGACAACCAAGTGGTGCTGTGAAACAGCCCCCTCCCCCGGGATCACCTTTGTGTCCCGAAGGTGCCCCCTATCTCGCCTACGCACCAGCAGGTAGTCAACGGTTGTCGTCGACCCACCTGACGTGTATGTAACAAGCTTATTATCCTCTTTCTGGAACTGAATATTACAAATCAACAAATCAGCTCCATCAGCAAACTCCAAAATCCTTACACCTTCTCCATTTCTCACACCATATCCGTAACCCCCATGAACTCCCTCAAAACCGTCCATACTCCTTCCCACATGTCCATTTAGGTCTCCTCCGAAAACAACAACTTCCTTATCTTTCACGTTTTCCATAAGCTTCTTTATTGCACACTAGAACTTGTCCTTCTCTTCATCGCTCCAACCAACCTGCGGAGCATATCCCGAGATGACAGTAATCTACTGATGTGGATCCATAATGAGGTTGTGGATCTACTGATGTCGGTAATCTACTGATGTGGATCCATAATGAGGTTGTGGATCTACTGATGTCGGTAATCTACTGATGTGGATCCATAATGAGGTTATGGGTCTACTAATGTCGGTAATCTACTGATGTGGATCCAAAATGAGGTTGTGGATCTACTAATGTCGGTAATCTACTGATGTTGATCCATAATGAGGTTGTGGATCTACTAATGTCGGTAATCTACTGATGTGGATCCATAATGAGGTTGTGGATCTCCTAATGTCGGTAATCTGCTGATGTTGATCCATAATGAGGTTGTGAATCTACTGATGTAGGTAATCTACTGATGTGGATCAATAATGAGGTTGTGGATCTACTGATGTCGGTAATCTACTGATGTGGATCCATAATGAGGTTGTGGATCTACTAATGTCGGTAATCTACTGATGTGGATCCACCACGAGGTTGTGGAGCTACTTATGTCGGTAATCTACTGATGTGGATCCATAATGACGTTGTGGATCTACTGGTGTAGGTAATCTAGATGTGGATCCATAATGAGGTTGTGGATCTACTGATGTCGGTAATCTACTGATATGGATCCATTTTGAGGTTGTGGATCTACTGATGTCGGTAATCTACTGATGTGGATCCATAATGAGGTTGTGGATCTACTGATGTCGGTAATCTACTGATGTGGATCCATAATGAGGTTGTGGATCTACTGGTGTAGGTAATCTACTGATGTGGATCCATAATGAGGTTGTGGATCTACTGATGTCGTGATGTGGATCCATAATGAGGTTGTGGATCTACTAATGTCGGTAATCTACTGATGTGGATCCATAATGAGGTTGTGGACCTACTGATGTCGGTAATCTACTGATATGGATCCATAATGAGGTTGTGGATCTACTGATGTCGGTAATCTACTGATATGGATCCATTTTGAGGTTGTGGATCTACTGATGTCGGTAATCTACTGATGTGGATCCATAATGAGGTTGTGGATCTACTGATGTCGGTAATCTACTGATGTGGATCCATAATGAGGTTGTGGATCTACTGGTGTAGGTAATCTACTGATGTGGATCCATAATGAGGTTGTGGATCTACTGATGTCGTGATGTGGATCCATAATGAGGTTGTGGATCTACTAATGTCGGTAATCTACTGATGTGGATCCATAATGAGGTTGTGGACCTACTGATGTCGGTAATCTACTGATATGGATCCATAATGAGGTTGTTGATCTACTAATGTCGGCAATCTACTAATGTGAATCCATAATGAGGTTATGAATATACTGATGTCGGTAATCGACTGATCTGGATCCATAATGAGGTTGTGGATCTACTGATGTCGGTAATATACTGATGTGGATCCATAATGAGGTTGTTGATCTACTGATGGAGGTAATCTACTGATGTGGATCCATAATGAGGTTGTGGATCTACTGATGTAGTTAATCTACTGATGTGAATCCATAATGAGGTTGTGGATCCACTGATGTAGGTAATCTACTGATGTGGATCCATAATGAGGTTGTGGATCTCCTGATGTCGGTAATCTACTGATGTGAATCCATAATGAGGTTGTGGATGTACTGGTGTAGGTAATCTACTGATGAGGATCCATAATTAGGTTGTGGATCTACTGATGTGGATCCATAATGAGGTTGTGGATCTACTAATGTCGGTAATCTACTGATGTGAATCCATAATGAGGTTGTCGATCTACTGATGTAGGTAATCTACTGATGGGGATCCATAATGAGGTTATGGATCTGCTGATGTCAGTAATCTACTGATGTGGATCCATAATGAGGTTGTGGATCCAGTGATGTCGGTAATCGACTGATGTGCATCCATAATGAGGTTGTGGATCTACTGATGTGGATCCATAATGAGGTTGTGGGTCTGCCATTCGAAGAGGTACTGGGCTGAAAGGATCAAAACCTTGAGGAAGAACGGTGCCCAGCTGCTGATCTGTGTAGTCGGGAAAATGCAGTTGCTTACAGGATAAGGTTTTTTCTTTCAGAAAGGAAAACTATGTTTTGAAGTTTACAATTTAAATATAGTTGAATATTGGATGTTGTGAAATTGACATAATTTACAGCAATCATTTTAATATTATATTTCAGGAATAGTCAATACTGTACAATTATTAATAATTGTGTCTTCCTTTGTCCTGTTCGTTCATTCCCTTGCTTATTGCGTCAAAGAGTTGCCCCAATGCCCTTCTGTTAGTTTATACTCTCAGTGACCTTGCTCTTCTATGAGTCCCAATCTTGCATAGGAAAAATTATATATATATATATATATATATATGCCCATTAGCCTTTAATGAAATAGGTAAATTCGACTTCCTAACATGCGAACAAACAAACGAACGATCAGACCCATCCACGATCTCGAAAGTAAATAGCATCATGTCTGGTTTTCAGCCTTTGCTTTTTTTGTGCTCTCTTGAGTTTTGTGTAGAATATGGTGTAGGGGCATTGCCTTGGGATTGGGGCCTTATCATGCTGCAAGACTCTTTCTTTGGCATCCGTTTGCATTGGCGATTCTGTGGATTGGGCGCCAATAAACATGACCTTTGGCCACTGTTTACAATAAATTACTTTATGCCACATTAATATTAGTATTATGTTCACCTGCTTTCTACATTCAAGCTTTCTTTGATCTAGAAAGTGAAAACCACTCAAACATTTGTGAAGTAGGAAGGTACAATATTCATGAAGCTTGTAACAACATAGCCTTTCAGTGGCAATTAGGGATAGGGTTGCGAAAGAAGTTCGATATTCTTTCCAACTTTAAAACAAAGATCGATATTCACTCATACTGCACATACTTGATAATGGCATTAATAAACCAATAACCACATCACACAAAGCTAGTGCAAACAACTCACAAAGCCAACCGACACATCTCACAAAGCCAATCTCAACATCTTCTCACAAACCCAACCTACACATCTCACAAACCCAATCGCGAATCGCACAAAGCAAACCTCCACATGATGCAAAGCCAATCTCCACATCTCACAAAGCCAACGAACACATCACGCAAAGCCAATCTCAACACCTCACAAAGCCAACGAACACATCACGCAAAGCCAACCTACACATCACGCAAAGCCAACCTACACATCTCACAAAGCCAACCTGCACATCTCACAAAGCCAACCTGCACATCTCACAAAGCCAACCTACACATCACGCAAAGCCAACCTACACATCACGCAAAGCCAACCTGCACATCTCACAAAGCCAACCTGCACATCACGCAAAGCCAACCTACACATCTCACAAAGCCAACCTGCACATCTCACAAAGCCAACCTACACATCACGCAAAGCCAACCTACACATCTCACAAAGCCAACCTGCACATCTCACAAAGCCAACCTGCACATCTCACAAAGCCAATCTCCACATCTCACAAAGCCAACGAACACATCACGCAAAGCCAATCTCAACACCTCACAAAGCCAACGAACACATCACGCAAAGCCAACCTACACATCACGCAAAGCCAACCTACACATCACGCAAAGCCAACCGACACATCACGCAAAGCCAACCTGCACATCACGCAAAGCCAACCTACACATCATGAAAAGCCAACCTACACATCTCACAAAGCCAACCTGCACATCTCACAAAGCCAACCTGCACATCTCACAAAGCCAACCTACACATCACGCAAAGCCAACCTACACATCACGCAAAGCCAACCTACACATCTCACAAAGCCAACCTACACATCTCACAAAGCCAACCGTGAATCGCACAAAGCTAACCTACACATCTCACAAAGCCAACCTACACATCTCACAAAGCCAACCGTGAATCACACAAAGCCAACCTACACATCTCACAAAGCCAACCTACACATCTCACAAAGCCAACCTACACATCTCACAAAGCCAACCTACACATTTAACAAAGCTAACCTACACCTCTCGCGAAGCCAACCGACACATCTCACAAAGCCAACCGACACATCTCACAAAGCCAACCGACACATCTCACAAAGCCAACCGACACATTTAACAAAGCTAACCTACACATCTCACAAAGCCAACAGACACATCTCACAAAGCCAACCTACACATCTCAAAAAGCCAACGGTGAATCGCACAAAGCCAACCTACACATCTCACAAAGCCAACCTACACGTCTCACAAAGCCAACCGTGAATCATACAAAGCCAACCTACACATCTCACAAAGCCAACCTACACGTCTCACAAAGCCAACCGACACATCTCACAAAGCCAACCTACACATCTCACAAAGCCAACCTACACATTTAACAAAGCTAACCTACACCCCTCCAAAGCCAACCGACACATCTCACAAAGCCAACCTACAGATTTAACAAACCCAACCTACACATCTCACAAAGCCAACCTACACATCTCACAAAGCCAACCTACACATTTAACAAAGCTAACCTACACCCCTCCAAAGCCAACCGACACATCTCACAAAGCCAACCTACAGATTTAACAAACCCAACCTACACATCTCGCAAAGCCAACCTACACATCTCACAAAGCCAACCGTGAATCGCACAAAGCCAACCTACACATCTCACAAAGCCAACCTACACATCTCACAAAGCCAACCGTGACTCGTACAAAGCCAACCTACACATCTCACAAACCCAACCGTGAATCGCACAAAGCCAACCTACACATCTCACAAAGCCAACCTACACATCTCACAAAGCCAACCTACACATCTCACAAACCCAACCTACACATCTCACAAACCCAACCGTGAATCGCACAAAGCCAACCGTGAATTGCACAAAGCCAACCTACACATCCCACAAAGCCAACCTACACATCTCACAAAGCCAACCGTGAATTGCACAAAGCCAACATATACATCATGCAAAGCCAATCTCAACATCTCATCAAAATGCCAACCTCAGCATCTCACAAACCCAACCGTGAATCGCACAAAGCCAACCTCCACATGATGCAAAGCGAACCGCCACATCGCACAAAGCCAGACGCCACATCGCATGAAGGCAACTGCCACATCAGGCAAAGGCAAAGCCAAGAACTGTATCATGCAACCACCATGTCATACAAATGAACTACCGTATCACATAAAAAAACAGAGCTGTTCGCCAGCGTATCCCATAAAAACCAGGGCATCATAGACAAACACCCACATCACCTATGGATAAAAACAAAATACAACACTGCATAATGCAAAGCCAACCACTGCATCACATAGAGGAAAACCACCGCATCACATAGAATAAAGCCACCACACCACATAGAAGAAAGCCACCGCATCACATAGAAGAAAGCCACCGCATCACATAGAAGAAAGCCACAGCATCACATAGAAGAAAGCCACCGCATCACAGAGAAGAAAGCCACCGCATCACATAGAAGAAAACGACCGCATCACATAGAAGAAAGCCACTGCATCACATCGAAGAAAGCCACTGCATCACATCGAAGAAAGCCACCGCATCACATAGAAGAAAGCCACAGCATCACATAGAAGAAAGCCACCGCATCACAGAGAAGAAAGCCACCGCATCACATAGAAGAAAACGACCGCATCACATAGAAGAAAGCCACTGCATCACATCGAAGAAAGCCACTGCATCACATCGAAGAAAGCCACCGCATCACATCGAAGAAAGCCACTGCATCACATCGAAGAAAGCCACCGCATCACATAGAAGAAAGCCACCGCATCACAAAGAAGACAGCCACCACATCACAGAGCAGAAAACCACCGCATCACATAGAAGAAAGCCACCGCATCACATAGAAGAAAGACACCGCATCACATAGAAGAAAGCCACCGCATCACATAGAAGAAAGACACCGCATCACATAGAAAAAGCCACCGCATCACATAGAAAAAAGCCACTGCATCACATAGAAGAAAGCCACCGCATCACATAGAAGAAAACCACCGCATCACATAGAAGAAAACCACCGCATCACATAGAAGAAAGCCACCACATCACATCGAAGAAAGCCACCGCATCACAAAGAAGAAAACCACCGCATCACATCGAAGAAAACCACCACATCACATAGAAGAAAACCACCGCATCACATAGAAGAAAACCACCGCATCACATAGAAGAAAGCCACCGCATCAAACTGAAGAAAACCACCGCATCACATAGAAGAAAACCACCGCATCACATAGAAGAAAGCCACCGCATCACATAGAAGAAAGCCACCGCATCACATCGAGGAAAGCCACCGCATCACATAGAAGAAAGCCACCGCATCACAAAGAAGAAAGGCACCTCATCACATTGAAGAAAGCCACCGCATCACATAGAAGAAAGCCACCGCATCACATAGAAGAAAGCCACCGCATCACATAGAAGAAAGCCACCGCATCACATAGAAGAAAGCCACCGCATCACAAAGAAGAAAGGCACCTCATCACATTGAAGAAAGCCACCGCATCACATAGAAGAAAGTCACCGCATCACATAGAAGAAAGCCACCGCATCACAAAGAAGAAAACCACCGCATCACATGAAAGAAAGCCACCGCATCACATAGAAGAAAGCCACCGCATCACATAGAAGAAAGCCACCGCATCACATAGAAGAAGGCCACCACATCGCATAGAGGAAAACCACCGCATCACATAGAAGAAAGCCATCGCATCACAAAGAAGAAAGCCACCTCATCACATCGAAGAAAGCCACCGCATCACATAGAAGAAAGCCACCGCATCACATAGAAGAAAACCACCGCATCACATAGAAGAAAGACACCGCATCACATAGAAGAAAGCCACCGCATCACATAGAAGAAAGCCACCGCATCACATCGAAGAAAGTCACCGCATCACATAGAAGAAAGCCACCGCATCGCATAGAAGAAAGCCACCGCATCGCATAGAAGAAAACCACCGCATCACATCGAAGAAAGCCACCGCATCACATAGAAGAAAGCCACCGCATCACATAGAAGAAAGCCACCGCATCACATAGAAGAAAGCCACCGCATCACATCGAAGAAAGCCACCGCATCACATAGAAGAAAGCCACCACATCACATAGAAGAAAGCCACCGCATCACATAGAAGAAAGACACCGCATCACATAGAAGAAAGCCACCGCATCACATAGAAGAAAGCCACCGCATCACATAGAAGAAAACCACAGCATCACATCAAAGAAAGCCACTGCATCACATCGAAGAAAGCCACCGCATCACAAAGAAGAAAGCCACCGCATCACATAGAAGAAAGCCACCGCATCACATAGAAGAAAGCCACCGCATCACATAGAAGAAAGCCACCGCATCACATCAAAGAAAGCCACCGCATCACATAGAAGAAAGCCACCACATCACAAAGAAGAAAGCCACCGCATCACATCGAAGAAAGCCACCGCATCACATAGAAGAAAGCCACCGCATCACATAGAAGAAAACCACCGCATCACATCAAAGAAAGCCACCGCATCACATAGAAGAAAGCCACCGCATCACATAGAAGAAAGCCACCGCATCACATAGAAGAAAGCCACCGCATCACATAGAAGAAAGCCACCGCATCACATCGAAGAAAGCCACCGCATCACATAGAAGAAAGCCACCGCATCACATAGAAGAAAACCACCGCATCACATCAAAGAAAGCCACCGCATCACATAGAAGAAAGCCACCGCATCACATAGAAGAAAGCCACCGCATCACATCGAAGAAAGCCACCGCATCACATAGAAGAAAGACACCGCATCACATAGAAGAAAGCCACCGCATCACATCGAAGAAAGCCACCGCATCACATCGAAGAAAGCCACCGCATCACATAGAAGAAAGCCACCGCATCACATAGAAGAAAACCACCGCATCACATCAAAGAAAGACACCGCATCACATAGAAGAAAGCCACCGCATCACATCGAAGAAAGCCACCGCATCACATAGAAGAAAGCCACCGCATCACATAGAAGAAAGCCACCGCATCACATCGAAGAAAGCCACCGCATCACATAGAAGAAAGCCACCGCATCACATAGAAGAAAGCCACCGCATCACATCGAAGAAAGCCACCGCATTACATAGAAGAAAGCCACCGCATCACATCGAAGAAAGCCACCGCATCACATCGAAGAAAGCCACCGCATTACATAGAAGAAAGCCACCGCATCACATCGAAGAAAGCCACCGCATCACATCGAAGAAAGCCACCGCAGCATAGAAAAAATACCTTTAAAAAAAACAAAAAAAACAATGATAAACCATGACATCTCATGTGAGGTTTTTAATATGCAGTGGAGCATGACAGATCCAGTTTTTAATAGAGGTAATGCCACTGTAATTAATCACCATTTTGAAATTAATCGAAATCAAAGGCACGCCGTTATTCACCAAGGATTAGCTTTCTCACTCATGTCTGAATTCACAAAACCAAGCTGAACATTTCCAGGAAAATAAAATAAAACCCTCTTTGTTGCTGCAACATTCATGAACAATGAGATTACAACGATTGTTTTCATAACATCAGCTTAACAATTACAACATAGTTATGCAGAGAGGCTTTTAAAACAAGCAATTGTTTGGACCATTACACTTTTCCCCTTGGAGAGAAGGGTTTCAGAGCGAGCCGTTATTTGTTCTTTATTTGTCGCCTGTAAACTAGCAATGAATGACGAAATGTGACCATCACGCTTCAATCCCCAAGTCCGATATTGTGCCAATGGCACAGTCGTATAAAAAGAAGGGTTCAACCACGACGTCACGTTTAAACACGCTTTTGCACTCAGGCACTTGCACATGGCCTGCACAGCATGCTTGCAGCAACACCATTTATGGTGGGTTAGAGTGAGAGAGCAGAGTTGGAGGGAGAAACAGAGTGGAAAGAGAGAGAGTGTGTAAACAGCTCAGGTGGAGAGGAGGAGGGTGAAGAAAGGAGGGGAGTGAAGAGAGGAGGGAGGGTGGAGAAAGAGGGGAGTGGATGGAGAGAGAGGGGAGAGAGGAGGTTGGGGAGTGGATAGAGGAGGTTGGAGAGAGAAGAGAGGTGGAGAGTGCAGATGGGAGGGTGAAGAGAGAGAGAGGGGAATGCAGAGAGTGTGGAGAGAGGATAGAGCTTGGAGAGTGGGTAGAGTGTGGTGAGTGGAGAGAGCATGGAAAGTGAATAGAGCGTGGAGAGTGTATAGAGTGGATCGAGTGTGGATAGAGCGTGGTGAGTGAATAGAGCGTGGTGAGTGAATAGAGCATGGTGAGTGGATAGAGCTTGGAGAGTGAATAGAGCGTGGTGAGTGGATAGAGCTTGGAGAGTGAATATAGCATGGTGAGTGGATAGAGCTTGGAGAGTGAATAGAGCGTGGTGAGTGAATATAGCATGGTGAGTGGATAGAGCTTGGAGAGTGAATAGAGCGTGGTGAGTGAATAGAGCATGGTGAATGGATAGAGCGTGGTGAGTGAATAGAGCGTGGTGTGTATAGAGTGGATCGAGTATAGATAGAGCATGGTGAGTGGAGAGAGCATGGAAAGTGAATAGAGCGTGGAGAGTGTATAGAGTGGATCGAGTGTAGATAGAGCATGGTGAGTGGAGAGTGGAGACAGCATGGAAAGTGAATAGAGCGTGGAGAGTGTATAGAGTGGATTGAGTGTGGATAGAGCGTGGTGAGTGAATAGAGCGTGGTGAGTGGATAGAGCGTGGTGAGTGAATAGAGCGTGGTGAGTGGATAGAGCATGGTGAGTGGATAGAGTGGATCGAGTGTGGATAGAGCGTGGTGGGTGAATAGAGCGTGGTGAGTGGATAGAGCGTGGTGAGTGAATAGAGCATGGTGAGTGAATAGAGCGTGGTGAGTGGATAGAGCTTGGTGAGTGGATAGAGCATGGTGAGTGGATAGAGCGTGGTGAGTGGATAGAGCGTGGTGAGTGGATAGAGCGTGGTGAGTGGATAGAGCGTGGTGAGTGGATAGAGCATGGTGAGTGGATGGAGCATGGTGAGTGAATAGAGCATGGTGAGTGAATAGCGCGTGGTGAGTGGAGAGAGCGTGGTGAGTGGATAGAGCGTAGTGAGTGGATAGAGTGTGGTGGGTGAATAGTGTGGAGAGTGGTTAGAGCATGGAGAGTGAATAGAGTGTGGAGAGTGAATAGTGTGGAGAGTGGATAGAGTGTGGTTAGAGAGTGGAGAGTGGATAGAGTGTGGTGAGTGAATAGTGTGGAGAGTGGATAGAGTGTGGTGAGTTGAGAGAACATGAAGAGTGCATAGAGTGGATAGAGTGTGGTTAGAGTGTGGAGAGTGGAGAGAACATGGATAGTGAATAGAGCGTGGAGAGTGCATAGCGTGGATATAGTGTGGATAGAGCGTAGTGAGTGAATAGAGCGTGGTGAGAGAGCATGGAGAGTAGATAGAGCGTGGAGAGTGGATGGAGAGTGGAGA
>NC_136261.1:270943113-271045613 GCF_964187855.1 Myxine glutinosa | reverse complement strand
GCTCCTTCCCCCATCTGAGCCCCCGCTCCTTCCCCCATCCGAGTCCCCGCTCCTTCCCCCATCCGAGTCCCCGCTCCTTCCCCCATCCGAGCCCCGGCTCCTTCCCCCATCCGAGTCCCCGCTCCTTCCCCCATCCGAGTCCCCGCTCCTTCCCCCATCCGAGTCCCCGCTCCTTCCCCCATCCGAGTCCCCGCTCCTTCCCCCATCCGAGTCCCCGCTCCTTCCCCCATCCGAGTCCCCGCTCCTTCCCCCATCCGAGTCCCCGCTCCTTCCCCCATCCGAGTCCCCGCTCCTTCCCCCATCCGAGTCCCCGCTCCTTCCCCCATTCGAGCCACCACCGACGGTTGTACCACTCGGGATCCCCTCCGAGAGGTGCCCGGTCGCGAGCGATCCTCGTCGCACGAAAAGCGAATGAAGCGCGTGCTGAGTGGTGTGCGAGCGTGTGCTGTGTAAGTGCATGTTGGGTGGTGTGCGAGCATGTGCTGTGTAAGTGCATGCTGGGTGGTGTGCGAGCGTGTGCTGTGTAAATGCATGCTGGGTGGTGTGCGAGTGTGTGCTGTGTGAGCGCGTGCTGAGTGGTGTGCGAGCGTGTGCTGTGTAAGTGCATGCTGGGTGGGGTGCGAGCATGTGCTGTGTAAGTTCATGCTGGGTGGTGTGCGAGCGTGTGCTGTGTAAGTGCATGCTGGGTGGTGTGCGATGCTGTGTAAGTGCGTGCTGAGTGGTGTGCGAGCATGTGCTGTGTAAATGCATGCCGAGTGGTGTGCGAGCATGTGCGGTGTAAATGCATGCTGAGTGGTGTGCGAGCATGTGCTGTGTAAATGCATGCTGAGTGGTGTGCGAGCGCGTGCTGTGTAAATGCATGCTGGGTGGTGTGTGAGTGCGTGCTGTGTAAGTGCGTGCTGGGTGGTGTGGGAGCACGTGCTGCGTAAATGTATGATGGGTGCTGTGTAAGTGCACGCTGGGTGGTGTGCGAGCGCGTGCGGTGTAAGTGCACGCTGGGTGGTGTGCGAGCGCGTGCTGTGTAAGTGCACGCTGGGTGGTGTGCGAGTGCGTGTTGTGTAAGTGCGTGCTGGGTGGTGTGGGAGCACGTGCTGCGTAAATGTATGATGGGTGCTGTGTAAGTGCACGCTGGGTGATGTGCGAGCGCGTGCTGTGTAAGTGCATGATGAGTGGTGTGCGAGCGCGTGCTGTGTAAATGCATGATGGGTGGTGTGCGAGCACGTGCTGTGTAAGTGCATGTTGGGTGGTGTGCGAGTGCGTGCTGTGTAAGTGCGTGCTGGGTGGTGTGGGAGCACGTGCTGCGTAAATGTATGATGGGTGCTGTGTAAGTGCACGCTGGGTGGTGTGCGAGCGCGTGCTGTGTAAGTGCACGCTGGGTGATGTGCGAGCGCGTGCTGTGTAAGTGCATGCTGGGTGGTGTCCCAGCGGTGCTGTGTAAGTGCACGCTGAGTGGTGTGCGAGCGCGTGCTGTGTAAGTGCATGCTGGGTGGTGTCCCAGCGGGTGCTGTGTAAGTGCATGCTGGGTGGTGTGCGAGCGCGTGCTCTGCGGCTGGAAGGCATGAACGATCCCCGCCCCCCGGACCTCCCTCCGCACTGCACGCGCTGTCACACGTCACATGGTAACGATAACGATGATTACGCGATCGCCGAAGCGGTGTCCCAGCTCACCGTTGTGCGGACGGGGCGGTGCGTTGCCCCCACCGAGCTCGATGTGACAGGCGGTTGGGGGTTGCTTGGATCGCGAACCCGGACCTCGGCGGGAAAGGATAAATTGGGGGTTCAGCGGGAGAAGCAGAGACTATGGGGAAGTGATGCTCATTGAGGTTCGTCCTGTCGCTGCAAAGCCGGACCTGCTGTTCACTCGTCCCGTCCGAGCAGCAGCGCTTCGAGGGGCGGTCGAGTCGAGAGGAGGAGCGAGGGGAGGGGTGCAAAGGGGGGAAAACATGCAATGGAGTGGGGGGGGGGGGGAGAGGGGGGGCATGACCCACTCCTGCCGTGAAGCGCCTCCGGGATTCAGAAGTACAATCACGTGTGCCGACGATGATGATAATGATGATGGCGGGAAAGAAGGTAACCAGGAGGAGCAACGAGCAGGGAGGAGGAATCAAAAGGCAATCGAGGAATGGGATGTGAAATGGACGTTTCATGTTTTACGAGAAAACCGAGAAAAGTTATTTTGTTCTTCTGGATATTTAAAAGATCGCGAACTATGGGATTAAATGGTGAAATAGGATTTCCCGGAGCATGGGGTCCATGGGATCAGTCCAGGGGTCCAGCGCAGGTAAACACAAAACGAATTATTTATTACATTATTTTATACTCATCTGAGACCCAGTGTAACGTCCTCGACTAACACGACCAGTGTAGCGTCCTCGACTAACACTACCAGGGTAGCGTCTGCTACGAACACTACCAGTGTAGCGTCTGCTACGAACACTACCAATGTAGCGCCTGCTACGAACACTACCAGTGTGGCGTCCGCTGCGACCACTACCAGTGTAGCGACCGCTACGAACACTACCAGTGTGGCGTCCGCTACGACCACTACCAGTGTAGCGCCTGCTACTAACACTACCAGTGTAGCTTACGCTACGACCACTACCAGTGTGGCGTCTGCTACTAACACTACCAGTGTAGCGTCCGCTACGAACACTACCAGTGTGGCGTCTGCTACTAACACTACCAGTGTAGTGTCCCCTACGAACTCTACCAGTGTGGCATCTGCTACTAACACTACCAGTGCAGCGTCTGCTACGAACACTACCAGCGTAGCGTCCGCTACTAACACTACCAGTGTAGCGTCCGCTAACACTACCAGTGTGGCGTCTACTACTAATACTACCAGTGTGGCGTCTGCTACTAACATAATACTACCAGTGTGGCGTCTGCTACTAACATAACACTACCAGCGTGGCGGCTGCTACTAACACTACCAGTGTAGCGTCCGCTACTAACACTACCAGGGTGGCCTCTGCTACTAACACTACCAGTGTAGCGTCCGCTACTAACACTACCAGTGTGGCGTCTGCTACTAGCACTACCAGTGTAGCGTCTGCTACTAACACTACCAGTGTAGCGTCCGCTACTAACACTACCAGGGTGGCGTCCACTACTAACACTACCAGGGTGGCGTCCGCTACTAACACTACCAGGGTGGCGTCCGCTACTAACACTACCAGGGTGGCGTCCGCTACTAACACTACCAGGGTGGCGTCCGCTACTAACACTACCAGTGTAGCGACCGCTACGAACACTACCAGTGTGGCGTCTGCTACTAACACTACCAGCGTGGCGTCTGCTACTAACACTACTAGTGTGGCGTCTGCTACGAACACTACCAGTGTAGCATCTACTACTAACAATACCAGTGCAGCGTCTGCTACGAACACTACCAGCGTAGCGTCCGCTACTAACACTACCAGTGTAGCGTCCGCTAACACTACCAGTGTGGCGTCTACTACTAATACTACCAGTGTGGCGTCTGCTACTAACATAATACTACCAGTGTAGCGTCCGCTACTAACAGTACCAGGGTGGCGTCCGCTACTAACACTACCAGTGTAGCGTCTGCTACTAACACTACCAGTGTGGCGTCTGCTACTAACACTACCGGGGTAGAATCTATTACTAACACTACCAGGGTGGCGTCCGCTTGTGGCGGACACGAAAGCCCACTGGCATGGTGACATCATTCCGCGCACCAAGTGGGCGGCGGCCACGCCCGAGGGGTAGGCGTGGCCTCAGGATATAAACTGGGCGCGCAACCCGGAGCGCGCCAGTGCTACAGTGACCACTTGTCAATAAAGACACTTTTGTTTAACCGCGTTGTCCGCTTCCTCCTTGGTAGAAAGTCGCGCGCGTAGCACCGCGCTTCATTGGTGACTCCGACATTTTGGTCAGCCGTCACTGATCACCCGAAACCGCCACAGCCATGGCAACCAACGCGGTAGCGATAAAGCTCCCCGAGTTCTGGGAAGCTCAGGCGGAGATCTGGTTCCTGCAGGCCGAAGCCCAGTTCAGGCTTCGACGCATCACGGCGGACGAGACACGCTACTGCCACGTGGTCGCCTCCCTCGGGGCCGGCGCGGCCACCCGCGTCGTGTCGGTCCTGAGGAACCCACCGGCCCACGACAAGTACGAGACGATCAAGCGTCTCCTCCTTGCCACGTTCGGCCTCACGGTGGACGCACGGGCCGATCGCCTCTTGGACCTCCCCGAGCTCGGTGACACGCAACCGTCGGTCCGAATGGACCATATGCTGTCGCTCATGGGCGACGAAACCCCGAACGCTCTATTCCGGGCGTTATTTCGACGCCAGCTGCCGGCACGAGTCCGCTTCGCGTTGGCCGGTTCCGCGACGACGGAACCCCGTGCGTTCGCGGCCGAGGCCGACAAGTTCTACGTGGCTTTGGACACGCAGGCGAGTTTCGGTGCGGCCGTAGCGGCTCCCGAGCCCGAACCTCTTGCGGGTGCCCACCCCTGCTCCGAGGGGCGCCTCGTGGCGGCCGCCACACCCCGCCCACCACCACCGCGGAAACCGCGGCCTCCGGCTTCACCGCAGACCTGGTGCCATTCCCACGCTAGGTTCGGCCACGAGGCTCGGCAATGTCGCCCGCCGTGCTCATTCGGCAGGTCGGGAAACGCCCGGGCCGGCCCTCGGTAGTGGCACTGAGCGCCGGCCGATTAAACAGCCTCCTATACATAACAGACACCTTATCCGGGCGCCGTTACCTGTGTGACACGGGAGCGCAGGTGAGTGTCGTTCCCGCCTGTACGTCTGACAAGCAGTCTGCGGGCCGGGGCCCCACGCTGCTTGCTGCCAACGGTACGCCCATTCGCACATATGGAAAACGCTGCCTTTCTCTGCGGTTCGGAGGGCAGGTTTTCCGATGGTCGTTCGTCACTGCCGACGTGCCAATGGCACTGCTCGGCGCGGACTTCCTCTGTGCCAATGGCCTGTTGGTCGACGTCAAGTACAGAAGGCTTGTCCAGGCTGAGACGTTCAGCTCGCTCGCTTGCGCGTTGCCCGCCTCGTTGAGCAGCTCACGGAGCGGCTCATCGAGCGGCTCGCCGAGCGGTTTGCTGAGCGGTTCGGTTCCGGCCAGGTTCATCTGCACGCTTCCGGCAGCGGACGAATTCACCCGCCTCCTCGCCCGTTTCCCGGCCCTCACGGGGCCCACCTTCTCGGCGGGGACTGTCAAGCACGGGGTGGAACATCACATCCCCACCGCCGGGCCACCGGTCTACGCCCGGGCACACCGCCTCGAGCCGACGAAGCTCGCGGTAGCTAAAGCGGAGTTTGCTACGCTGGAGCGGCTCGGCATCGTGTGGCGCTCTGAGAGCGCTTGGGCGTCGCCGCTCCACATCGTGCCCAAGCCCAGCGGGGGATAGTGACCGTGCGGGGACTACCGCCGTCTCAACGACGCCACCACCCCCGACCGCTACCCCGTCCCCCATATTCAGGACTTTTCCGCCCGCTTGGCGAATATGTCCTTCTTCTCGAAGGTGGACCTCATACGCGGTTACCACCAGGTCCCCGTCAGGCCGGAGGACATCCCGAAGACGGCTGTCATCACGCCGTTCGGTCTTTTCGACTTTGTTCGGATGCCCTTCGGTTTGAAGAATGCTGCTCAGGCGTTCCAGCGCCTCATGGACAGCGTCTTGCGCGACTTGGATTTCGTCTACCTCTATCTGGATGATATCCTCGTCGCAAGCGCGTCCCACAAAGAGCACCTACACCATCTCCGCACGCTCTTCGAATGTCTGGGCCAGCACGGCCTGATCGTGAACCCCGCCAAGTGCCGGTTCGGTGTCGCCGAAATAGACTTTTTGGGGCACCACGTCACCAGGCACTGGGCCGTCCCCCTACCGGCCAAGGTGGAGGTGGTGAAAGGGTTTCCGCGCCCCCGCACGATCAGGGGGCTCCAGGAGTTCGTGGACATGGTAAACTTTTACCACCGTTTCCTGCCCCGCATCGCCCAGCTCCTGCGCCCCTTGCACGAGGCCCTCCGGGGGAAGCCGGGGCAAAGGTGACGTCACCTGGACCGAGTAGATGGACGTGGCGTTCGTGGGCACGAAGCTCGCCTTGGCTAACGCCACCATGCTCACTCACCCGGCGCCCGATGCACCGATCGCCCTCACCACCGACGCCTCGTACTACGCGGTGGGCGCGGTGCACGAGCAATGGGTGCGTGGAGCTTGGCAACCGCTGGCGTTCTTCAGCCGGCAGCTTCGCCTGCCCGAACGCCGGTACAGTACCTTCGACCGCGAGTTGCTCGGGCTCCACCTGGCGGTCAGGCACTTACGCCATCTGCTCGAGGGCCGTGCGTTCACGGCCTTCGTCGACCACAAGCCACTGGTGTTCGCGACGGGCAAGGGTCGCCGAGCCGTGGTCGGCCCGGCAGCAGCGTCACCACTCGGCCGTGTCCGAATACACGACGGACATCCGGCACGTCGCGGGGAAGGACAACCCGGGTGGCGGATTGCCTTTCCCGGTCCGTTGCCCACGCGGTCCACCTCGGCATCGACTACGCCTGGATGGCGGCGGACCAGGCCGCCGGCCCCGACGTCCAGGCCTTGCGGACCGCCGTTACGGGCCTCCGCGTCACCGAGGTGCCGTTCAACGGCACGGGCACGGCCCTCTGGTGCGACGTCTCGCTCGGCCGGCCTCGCCCCATCGTGCTCGCGGGCTGGCAGCGCCAGATTTTCGACTCCATCCACAGCCTGTCCCACCCGGGCACGAGGGCCTCCCAGGGGTTGATCGCCGACAAGTTTGTCTGGCATGGCCTCCGGAAGGCCGTCCACGGCTGGGCTAGGACGTGACTCGCGTGCCAGCGCGCGAGGGGTGCACCGACACACCCAGGCCCCATTGGCCCCGTTTGCAGTGCCGGAACGTCAGTTTGACCACGGTCACGTGGACCTGGTGGGACCTCTGCCCCCCTTGCGGGGTTTCACACACGTCCTGACCATGATGGACCGCACCACCCGGTGGCCGGAGGCCATGCCTTTGGCGTCAATGACGGCGGCGGACGTCGCGCAGGCGTTCATCGCCACCTGGGTCGTCCGGTTCGGCGCCCCCTCGGACATCTCGTCCGACCGCGGCCCCCAGTTCACCTTGGAGCTCTGGGGGGCGGTCGCGCGGGGGCTCGGGGTCCAGCTGCACCGCACCACGGCCTACCACCCCCAGGCTAACGGCCTGTGCGAGCGGTTCCACCGCTCATTGAAGGCCGCGCTCCGGGCCACCCTCCGCGACGGCGGCTGGGTCGTCAGGCTCCCCTGGGTCCTGCTCGGCCTCCGGACGGCGCCCAAGGACGACCTGCGTGCGTCCTCGGTGGAGTTGGTCTTCGGACAACCGCTGCGGGTGCCGGGCGAGTTCCTCCCCGACCCCACGGCACCTTGGTCCGCGGCGCAGGAGCGCTCCGCGCTGCAGGAGACCGCCCGGAGGTTCGCCCCGGTGCCGATGGCACACCACGGGCACCCACCCACGCACGTCGCCCCGGAGCGTCGCACCGCGGAGTATGTCTTCGTCCGGCACGACGCCCACCGGACACCACTGCGGCCCCCGTACGACGGGCCTTTCCGCGTGCTGGAGACCGGGGTGAAATACTTCACCTTGGACATCGGCGGTACTCCCGACCGCGTCTCGGTGGATCAACTCAAGCCGGCCCACCTCGACGTGGATCACCCACCGTCGGTGGCTCGGCCCCCGCATCGGGGCCGCCCCCCGGCGGGCAGACCCCCGGCATCGCCCAGCACCGCCAGCACGCCGCCCCCCTGTCCGGCACCCATCCCGGGTACAGCCGGGGGGCATCCCAGCTGGCATCCCTGCACCCCGGATGCCGCTGGTCGCCAGAGGGCGCTTCGGCCGGGTCATCCGTTTGCCCCGCAAACTGGCCCTCCAGGTGCGCGGGAATTTTGGGGGGGCGCGTATGTCGGACACGAAAGCCCACTGGCGTGGTGACATCATTCCGCGCACCAAATGGGTGGCGGCCACGCCCGAGGGGTAGGCGTGGCCTCAGGATATACACTGGGCGCGCAGCCCGGAGCGCGCCAGTGCTACAGTGACCTCTTGTCAATAAAGACACTTTTGTTTAACCGCGTTGTCCGCTTCCTCCTTGGTAGCAGGTCGCGCGCGTAGCACCGCGCTTCACGCTACTAACACTACCAGTGTAGCGTCCGCTACTAACAGTACCAGGGTGGCGTCTGCTACTAACGACCAGTGTAGCATCTACTACTAACTACCAGTGTAGCATCTTCTACTAACGACCAGTGTAGCGTCCGCTACGAACGCTACCTGTGTAGCATCTTCTACTAACGACCAGTGTAGCATCTTCTACTAACGACCAGTGTAGCGTCTGCTACTAACTACCAGTGTAGCATCCTCTACTAACTACCAGTGTAGCGTCTGCTACTAACACTACCAGTCTACCACTACTTTAATGGCTGCGATTATTCGCAGCTTATTGTGGGGTTGGCCGGGGAAAGTTTCTCTCCCAAGGCTTTCACGAACAGGCTGGCCATGATGAGTGAAGGTGGCAGGAGTTTGTCAATTGTTCAGGGTGCCGACCATTGGGTAAAGAACTACACCAGGGGATCTTGAACGCCCAACTAATCTTGGCAGACGGGGCAGTGAGGACACCCGGCTTAACGTCCATCCGGAGGAACTTTGTGATGCGATTCCCTGTCTGCGAAATAACAATGTGACTGCTTACAATCCTGTAGGGAATCGAATCCCGGCTCGACAGCTGACATGTAAGAACGCTATCCTACCAGGTGCACTATTTTTATGGACCATCTATTTATTACAAACATCCAAAAGTACCCGGCGTTGCTGGGCAACACAGAGTCGCTTCAGTGCCGAGAATATGAAGACATGGGGGGTTGGAAGAGGGGAAGGAGAAAGGGAGGAAGGGGAAGGGGGGAGAAAGGGAGGAAGGGGAAGGGGAGAGGAGGGGGGGGAAGGGGAGAGGAGGGGGGGAAGGGGAGAGGAGGAGGGGAAGGGGAGAGGAGGGGGTGGGAAGGGGAGAGGAGGGGGGGAAGGGGAGAGGAGGGGGGAAGGGGAGAGGAGGGGGGGAAGGGGAGAGGAGGGGGGAGGGGAGAGGAGGGGAGAGGAGGGAGAGGAGGGGGGGAGGGGAGAGGAGGGGGGGAGGGGAGAGGAGGGGGGGAGGGGAGAGGGAGGTGGGAGGGGAGAGGGAGGTGGGAGAGGGAGGGGGGAGGGGAGAGGGAGGGGGGAGGGAGAGGGAGGGGGGAATGGGAGAGGGGAGGGGAATGGGAGAGGGGAGGGGGAATGGGAGAGGGAGGGGGAGGGGGAATGGGAGAGGGGAGGGGGAGGGGGAATGGGAGAGGGGGGGGAGGGGGAATGGGAGAGGGGAGGGGGAATGGGAGATGGGAGGGGGAGGGGGAATGGGAGAGGGGGGGGGAATGGGAGAGGGGAGGGGGGAATGGGAGAGGGGAGGGGAGGGGGGAATGGAGAGGGGAGGGGAGAGGAGGAGGGGAGGTGAGAGGAGGGGGAGGGAGGGGAGAGGGAGGTGGGAGGGGAGAGGGAGGGGGGGAGGGAGGGGAGAGGGAGGGGGAGGGGAGAGGGAGGGGGAGGGAGGGGAGGGGAGAGGGAGGGGGAGGGAGGGGAGAGGGAGGAGGGAGAGGGAGGGGAGGGGAGGGAGAGGGAGGGGGAGGGGAGGGGAGAGGGGAGGGGGGAATGGGAGAGGGGAGGGGGAGGGGGAATGGGAGAGGGGAGGGGGAGGGGGGAATGGGAGAGGGAGGGGAGGGGGGAAGGGAGAGGGGAGGGGAGGGGGGAATGGGAGAGGGGAGGGGAGGGGGGAATGGGAGAGGGGAGGGGGAGGGGGGAATGGGAGAGGGGAGGGGGAGGGGGAATGGGAGAGGGGAGGGGGAGGGGGGAATGGGAGAGGGGAGGGGAAGGGGGGGAATGGGAGAGGGGAGGGGGGAGGGGGGAATGGGAGAGGGGAGGGGGAGGGGGGAATGGAGAGGGGAGGAGGGAGGGGGAGGAGAGGGGAGGGGGGAGGGGGGAAGGAGAGAGAAGGAGAATGTGGAAGGGAGGAGGGAATGGAGGAGGGAAGGGGTAGAGAAGAGAAGAGAGGAGGAGATGAGCAGGGAAGGGATAGTGGGGAGGTGAGGTGAAGTGAAGGAAAGGGGAGGGAATGGAGAGGGGAGGGAAGAGGAGAGGAGAGGACTGGGGAGGAGAGGGAGAGGGGGAGGAGAGGAGAAGTACAGGGGGGAAAGAGGGAGGGAAGAAGGAGAGGATGGGAGCGGAGTGGGAGAGGGGCAGGGAAGGAGTGGGGAGATGAGGGCAAGTGAAGGAAGGGGGAGGGGTAGGGGGAAACAGAGTGATGCGGGAAGGAGAAGGAGAGGGGGAGGGGAGGAGAAGAACAGGGGGGAAAGAGGGAGCAGAGCGCAGTGGGGGAGGGGAGGGAGGTGATGTGACAGTGGGCTGACCAAGATGGCGGAGCACTATTTTGGTAAAGGTTTTCTTTTCTTTTTTTTGTTATGAGCACCTCGTTAATCATCTTCAAAAAGTGTGTTTTAACACACCCAAACACCCAGTTTTCATTCATACAATCCCTTGGAGGTCGAGAAGTATACATGCAAAGTTGGCCGCTAGATTTCATGGTTTTGGAGTTATGGAGGAGAGAACACACACACACACACACACACACACACACACACACACACACACACACACACACACACACACACACTTTTATTATTATAGATGCATGAGAGTATTTGTGGCGGAGGGAGGGGGTGGCTCATGGTCGAGGAGAGGGGTCCAAAGTGAGAAAAAATAGAGATTGGGAACTATAGAAGAAATTAGAAAGGACATTCAAGGAACAAGGAACAAGTTTAACAGAAGTCAAAGAATAGGGGACTTTTGAAATTACGTAATCCAACCCAGACTGCCTTGCGTGCATGCGCAGAAGCCCTTGCAGCAACATTGATGCGTGTGTGAGAGAAGGATTTTAACCTAAAATGGCTCCCAAAGCTTCTAAAAGAAGCTGTAAATACTTGGGAAAGTACCTGAGAGAAAGGGGGTGTGCTTCTGCACAACGAACAACGAATAGGTTGGAGAACTTTCTCAGCTCACCTGCAAGACTGAGATCTTATAGCTGCACTTATTACAAAATCCTGATGACGTGGGCCAGTGCAAGGCCCAAAGGATCGTTGACGGGCGCATTCTACCCAAACTGCTGATCAACCCTGTCAGTGAATGGACTTTGAAACTTACAGGAGTGCCTTCTGTGAACATGGCGGGCTTGGTGATTTATTTAATGGATGTCTACAATTGGAAAGACTTCCCTGAGGAGTATGGTTTGAGTGCTTATCCATATCCGGTTTGGGTGCTTATCCGTATCCTGTTTGGTTGCTTATTCCAATCTGGTTTGGTTGATTATCCAGATCTGGTTTGGGTGCTTTTCCCTATCTGGCTTGGTTGCTTATTAGGATCTCGTTTGGGTGCTTATTAGCATCTCGTGTGGGTGCTTATTAGGATCTCGTTTGGGTGTTTATCCGTATCTGGTTTGAGTGCTTATTAGGATCTTGTTTGGGTCATTATCCGGATCTGGTTTGGTTGCTTATTAGGATCTCGTTTGGGTGCTTATTAGGATCTGGTTTGGTTGCTTATTAGGATCTCGTTTGGGTGCTTATCTGGATCTGGTTTGGGTGCTTATTAGGATCTGGTTTGGTTGCTTACCCCTATCTGGTTTGGGTGCTTATTAGGATCTGGTTTGGTTGCTTATCCCTATCTGGTTTGGGTGCTTATCCGCATCTGGTTTGGGTGCTTATCCGCATCTGGTTTGGGTTCTTATCTGGATCTGGTTTGGGTGCTTATGAGAATCTGGTTTGGGTGCTTATTAGGATCTGGTTTGGTTGCTTATCCCTATCTGATATGGGTGCTTATCCGCATCTGGTTTGGTTGCTTATTAGTATCTCGTTTGGGTGCTTATCCGGATCTGGTTTGGGTGCTTATTAGGATCTCGTTTGGGTGCTTGTCTGGATCTCGTTTGGGTGCTTATCTGGTTTGGGTGCTTCTCTGGATCTGGTTTGGGTGCTTATTAGGATCTGGTTTGGTTGCTTATCCCTATCTGGTTTGGGTGCTTAATATGATCTGGTTTGGTTGCTTATCCCTATCTGGTTTGGGTGCTTATTAGGATCTCGTTTGGGTGCTTATCTGGATCTCGTTTGGGTGCTTATCTGGTTTGGGTGCTTCTCTGGATCTGGTTTGGGTGCTTATTAGGATCTGGTTTGGTTGCTTATCCCTATCTGGTTTGGGTGCTTATTAGGCTCTGGTTTGGTTGCTTATCCCTATCTGGTTTGGGTGCTTATTAGGCTCTGGTTTGGTTGCTTATCCCTATCTGGTTTGGGTGCTTATTATGATCTGGTTTGGTTGCTTATCCCTATCTGGTTTGGGTGCTTATTAGGCTCTGGTTTGGTTGCTTATCCCTATCTGGTTTGGGTGCTTATTATGATCTGGTTTGGGTGCTTATTCCTATCTGGTTTGGTTGATTATCCCTATCTGGTTTGGTTGCTTATCCCTATCTGGTTTGGGTGCTTATTAGGATCTGGTTTGGTTGCTTATCCTTATCTGGTTTGGGTGCTTATCCCTATCTGGTTTGGTTGCTTATTCCTATCTGGTTTGGGTGCTTATTAGGATCTGGCTTGGTTGCTTATCCCTATCTGGTTTGGGTGCTTGTTATGATCTGGTTTGGTTGCTTATCCCTATCTGGTTTGGGTGCTTATTAGGCTCTGGTTTGGTTGCTTATCCCTATCTGGTTTGGGTGCTTATTATGATCTGGTTTGGTTGTTTATCCCTATCTGGTTTGGGTGCTTATTAGGATCTGGTTTGGTTGTTTATTAGGATCTCGTTTGGGTGTTTCAGGAGAGTCCAAATGCAAAAACAAAATTCTGAAAACCATTGAAAAACATTCATCACGGTATAATTTGAAGGGAAAAAAATTGTGGAATTTTTTTGCAAATCTAAGTGTCGAAAAAGCCCAACAGTGTCGATTTTCGATTTCGCCAATGATGCCACATACAGCACGTAACCCACCTTGATCGTCATGGCGGTTTGCATAGCGAATCAACGCATGATGTCAAGCACGGATTGCAATACTGATTTCACTGTCATTCATAACTCTTAAGGTTCTCAGTATGTTGAAACGGAAACTGAAACAGCATTTTACGTGCCTTTCTGCAAACTCCAGGTGTGCTGTCATCTGCCTTTTTCTCAGGAGTGGCTTCCATCTGGACACTCTCTCATAAAGCGTGGATTTGTGAAGTGCTGCAGTGACCGTCGTCCTTCCGGCAGGTTCTCCCATATCGGCCAAGGAACTCTGTAGTTCTGTCAGAGTGGTCATTGGGTTCTTGGTCACCTCCCTGACCAAGGTCACTCTTGCCCGGTTTCTCTGTTTGTTTGGATGGCCAGCTCTAGGAAGATTCTGGGTAGATCCATATTCTTTCCATTTCCTAATGATGGAGCGTACTGTGCTCTTGGGAACTTTTAACACTAGAAATTGTTTTGTACCTTTCCCCAGATCTATGCCTCCTCAATTCTATATTGAAGTTATACAGACAGTTCCTTGGACTTCATGGTAGAGTTTCTGCTCTGACATTCACTGTCAACTGTGGGACCTTATATAGAAAGGTGTGTTTCTTTCTAAATCATGTCCATTCAATTGAATTAGCCACAGGTGGACCCCAATCAAGTTGTAGAGATGTCTCAAGGATGATCAAAATAAATCGGATGCACCTGAACTCAATTTGGAGTGTTATAGCAAAGGGGTTAAATAGTTGAGGTTAAAAGGGGAGTTGACTCAACAACTCAAGACATTTCAGCTTTTCATTTTTAAGTAATTTGTAAAAATTTCTAAAAATATATATTCCACTTTGACATTATGGGGTATTGTATAAAGGGTAGATCGGTGACAAAAAACTCAATTTAATCAATTTTAAATTCAGGCTGCAATACAACAAAATGTGAAAAAACTCAAGGGGTGTGAATACTTTCTGAAGGTGCTGTAGATTCCCATCCCGAATATAAATTGTTGGATTGGTGTCTCGCCAGAAGGGTGTTTTATTGTAAAGGTGTACTGTCCCTAAGTCCTAGGATGGACACTGAACTGGGCGTCCCTTCTTCCGGCGTTAGTTGGACGGACGTTAAAGATCCAATGGTGCATTTTGCTGAAGAGTAGGTGCGTTATCAAGTTCTGGGCCAAATGTGCACGGGTATTGGATCAAAAACGCACCCACATTTCAGCAATGCCACGGCCAGGTAAAAACAACTTTTTTTTTTAAATCAAAACGATTTATCGCAAACACTGGTGTTTTATGAGCCTTCACAGAAAGTATTTAAGGGTGTCTTGTGGGACTTTACTGACAATATATTTGGTACGGGTGGAGCACGGCGAACAAACTGGCCTAAAGCAATTTTCCTTCCAGCAAGTTTTCCCATTTAATGCTGCAATTTTAGCAGAAAGATATTTAATGATAGAAACTTGAACCGTTTATAAGGCCGAATTTTTAAAGGAAGATGGGTGCAGAGGGAAAACTAAATTGTGCCCTCAGTGAGTTGTGCCTGAAACTTAAATAAACGTGAACGCAGAAGTCTGTTACATGGCTGCTCTCAGGCAATATGCTTTGGGAAACCATTACATTAAAAAAACATAGGGGCAATACACCTGGCGCTCACCTGGTAGAATAAACAGTATACTGCACCGACTAAAGGTATTTTAAACCAATTTCAATTGTTGCTAGAAGACAGGGCAGCATGGAGAATCATACCAACATGATCATAAGACTTTAAACAAACAAAAAAATACCTATTTTGGGGGGCAACCCCTCCCTACCCCTCCCACCCCGTGTACCTCCTCAGACCCCAAATTTTCCAATGCCTTGAACAAACATTGGTACATCACGGATGATGATGGTTGTGGTGAAGTTTCATCAAAATAGTGTGTGCAGGTTCTGAGAAAAAAAAGCAAATACCTATTTTGGGGGGCAACCCCCACAATAGACCACCTTGGACTCCGATTTTTTAAAATGTCAGAACAACATTTGGTACATCACGGATGATGAAGGTTGTGGTGAAATTTCATCAAAATAGTGTGTCTTTCCTGAGGACAAATTCCTATTTTGGGGCATCAAACTGCATCCACTTTGACCCCGGTAGACCCCCGTACACCCCGACTTTTTTAATGCAGTGAACAAACTTTAGTCACAACGCAAAAAATATAATTTGTGCCAAATTTGGTCATGGTTTGATTAATTGATTAATCAATAAATCAAAAATACCCTTTAAAGCCAAATCACTTGGTCACTGTCGTGTCCAAATATCAGCTTCCTTGCTCAAAAGGTGCTTGAGATATTGCCCAGATGAGAAAGAAAATAATTAAGTACTTAATAAATCGACAAAAATTAAATAATCAATCAATTAATTGACATATATAGTCAAAACATATTGACAGCCTCACTTTTGTGCTTCGGAATCTTCCGGTAAAGTTTGACGAAGATAGCTGGAAGCATTCGTTAGTTATCTCACTCACAGACAAACAAACAAACATACACTCGAGACAGACCGACATATTACGAAAAATTTTCAATTTTCCTCAAAACAACAAGGCAGGGGTGAAAACATAAGCTTCATCCACCTTCGGTGGACTCGCTAACAATACCGCAGGCGGTGTCCACATGGAGTGAGGTGCACGATTAGGTTACAGTCTGGTAAGTCATCTACATATACTTGCGGAATGCAATTTGTCCAGCATCGAGTGCTCCTTGTCATGCAGGACATTTGCAGAGCAGAACGGACAGGTACACAATAATGCAGCCACACTGTGACCCTACAGGTGTGCATTTACTCGGTGCAGCTAGCTGGAGGAAAAAATAGAGGGAAAATTTATTTCTGACGTCACGATAAACAGCAGGTTTAGAAATAATCATTCTAAAGGGAAGATCGGCTTGGATCAGAATAGCATCACAGAGGTGAGCAGAGTCAACCCCAAACTGTGCGCAACTCTTCATATTCACAAATCGGCTCCATTGCGTGCTGGGCTTATTTTATAATTGCAACCTGCTTTATTAAAATACCAGTGTGGTATATGTGTGGGAACCCAACACATGGGAGGGAGCCAAAAATCTCAAAAAGCAAAAACAAAATCGGACAAATTGAATGAAAACTCTGACCCACTTTAGAAAATGTGCAGGGACCTCAAAAGATGCAAATACCATTTGGGGACGCAGGTCGCAAAACTGTGGGAGTAGTACTGTGGAAAATCAATGTACCTTTAATGGTGATGAGGCTGATACCAATGACAATGGTGATGGCTGAGGAGGGGAGATTGGCTCTTACTGTATGTGCCAGGATGAAGGAAATGGGTTATTACATAAAAATAGCAAAATGTCTCAAGCGAACGGAGTGTGATGTTCACAGTAAAGTAAAGTGTTGACAGAAACCGCTCTCTCCCCATCTTGACTCCCACTCCATTTATTACATGTTTTATGTGTCCGTTTGTTTTTTTGTGTTTAATGTGCAAGCTCTTACATGAGCCTCGATCTTGTATACAAAATATATATATATATATATATATATATATATATATATATATATACGAGCTAAAGCGTCGTTACTGAGGAACGGGCTTATTTTAGCTGAGGATAATGACTGTACCTGAGTAGTTGTGTTGTCATGATTTTCACCAATCATAATACAAACAATTACTTTGCACAAATGTATGTGTTGTGTTTGTGATATTACATTTTTATCGGCAATTTAGGTTGAAGATTTAGGTTGAATGTTTTTTTTTCAAGAAAGAACCCCTCAGCACATACCTGGGGGAGGGGTAGGTGCAGACTGGAAGTTTGGGACGATGACACCTCACCACCACGTAATTCAAAACACCGCACCACAACGTAATTCAAAACACCTCACCACAAAGTAATTCAAAACACCGCACCACAACGTAATTCAAAACACCTCACCACCAAGTAATTCAAAACACCTCACCACCACGTAATTCAAAACACCTCACCACCAAGTAATTCAAAACACCGCACCACCACGTAATTCAAAACACCTCACCACCAAGTAATTCAAAACACCGCACCACCACGTAATTCAAAACACCGCACCACCACGTAATTCAAAATACCTCACAGCCATAAAACACGTAATAAAAACACGTAATAAAAACACCTCAAAGCCATAAAACACGTAATAAAAACACGTGATAAAAACACCTAACAGCCATAAAACACGAAATAAAAACACCTCACAGCCATAAAACACGAAATAAAAACACCTCACCACCACAAAATTAAAAACACCTCACCACCACGAAATTAACAACACCTCACAGCCATAAAACACGGAATAAAAACATGTAATAAAAACACCTCACAGCCATAAAACACGTAATAAAAACACCTCACAGCCATAAAACACGTAATAAAAACACCTCACCACCAAGTAATTTAAAACACCTTACAGCCATAAAACACGGGATAAAAACACCTCACAGCCATAAAACAAGTAATAAAAACACCTCACCACCACGAAATTAAAAACACCTCACCACCACGTCATTTAAAAACACCTCACCACCAAGTAATTCAAAACACCTCACCACCACGTAATTCAAAATACCACATCACCAACTAATTCAAAACACCTCACCACCACATAATTAAAAACACCTCACCACCACATAATTATAAACACCTCACCACCACATAATTCAAAATACCTCACCACCACGTGATTCAAAACCACCACAACGTTATTAAAAACACTTCACAACCACGGAAACAAAAGTTTCAGGGAGTCGTTAAGTGACAACACAGACACTGCCCAGATGTGGAGATATATAGATAAATGACTGTACCCGAGTTGCCGTTTTGTCATGGCTTACACCAATCATAATTCAAACAATTATTTTGCACAAATGTATTTGTAATATACGTGATATCACATTTTATAAACAATTGAAGTTGAAAACTTAATTCCAAAATCTAATTCAAAAAACTCTAATTCGAAAAAATTCCCAAAACAAAAAATTTGAAAATTTTTCAAAAAAAATACGCTTAGGACATACCGACGGGAGAGATGTGCATACCAGAAGTTTGGTACGATTTCACAAAAGTTTGAGAAAGTAGTTCAGTGACAACACAACATAACACAGGACAGGACAGACGCTGCACAGATATAATATATATATATATATATATATATATATACAGACTTGGCATTTAATATGGAATATTTTTTTTTTCTTGACTTGGGTTTCCTTTCTGAACTCAGAATATCAATCTGGTGAGTTTCTTTTACGCTTTGGTGATTTCTTTGTTGAAAGAACCATGTCACTGATTGTCTGTCGCAGCAAGAAGTCAATAACAGGATTATATCACAGGTGGTGTGACAAAATGTACGGACAGGTACATTTGACGATTGGCTTCACAATCGGGTATATAAGGGTTGTTGCGTTCTGTATTAGTGGAAAACAACTGCTGCACGTCTACAAAAGTTATTGCCGCTTCCTCTGGAGATGGTCCGTCAACTCGACAATGCTGTTTGTCATGGAGTGGTGGCTTTACGAAATTCCGGCATGAAACAGTGTGCTATTGCTCGTCAGTATGGCATCACTCAAGGTCAGGTGTCAAAGATCCCGAAACGAAATGCTCAGAGGGGTGTCCCTCCTCCAATATCGAGGCCAGGACGTCCCCGCAGAACCACAAGGAGGGATGATCGCCAGCTGCACCGGTTAGTCCGCAATGGCCATACCAAGTCAGCTAATCGGCTTAGGCCTGAGTGGCAGCAACTGACAAATGTGCCTGCATCCAGAAGGCTAGTCAACCAACGACTGGTTCAAGCAAGCTATCGTGCCAGGCGTCCCCTGAGAAAGCCACGCCTGACAAGACAACACCGCCAGCGCCGATTGCAGTGGGCCAGAGAGCACCGTCAATGGCAGCCAGGACACTGGAATCATGTGATCTTTAGTGACGAGTCTTGATTTCTGGTCTATCGTCAAGATGGCCATGTCCGAGTGCACAGACAAGTGCATGAAGCCTACAACGAAGATTGTGTAGTGCCAAGAGTCCAAGCTGGAGGTGGTGGGGTGACCGTTTGGGCTGCTTTTCATGCAGGGGGCAAAACTGACCTGGTTGTTCTGAATGGAAACCTGAACCAGTTCAAGTACAGGGCCATTCTGGAAGAAACATTGCTTCCATTTGCTCATGTAGCCTTTCGAGGAAACTTTGTCTTCGAAGATGACAATGCATGGCCTCATCGTGCTCGCATGATCCAACACTTTCTTGCTGACCGTGGTGTAGAGCGTATGGAGTGGCCTGCCATGTCCCCGGATATGAATCCGATAGAGAACTTGTGGGCAGAATTAACGCGTCAAATCGACAACTTGGACCAGCAGCCTACCTCTGTGCGTGAATTGCAGCAGGCTATTGTCACTGCATGGCAAGCGATTCCTGTCCAAACCTTGGCAAATCTCGTGAACAGCATGCCTCAACGTGTACGTGCTCTCCTGAATGCTCGTGGGGGTTAGACGACATACTGAACTGTAATTTTACTGTCCGTACTCCCAGTTGTAATTTAACTTTTGATTTTGTTAAAAAAAAATTTGGCTAATGTGCAAATTAAAGAAATACTTCTGGAAAACGTACAGAAGTTTAACACAGTACTGTCTGTGAATTGAGTTCAATATCAGTTTCCATCACTTTCAAGGATCAATTTATTTGCTTCGAAATGTCAAATGTGGTTTTTGTTTCTTTTAAAGGTCACATTAACAAAATCTAGAATAATTTCAACATAATTCCAATTAACTTTTGGTTCTAAGTCAACTTGAAAAGTAAGTTCACCCCCACAAAAAAAATATTCCATATTAAATGCCAAGTCTGTATATATATATATATATATATATATATATATATATATATTGTAACGAATTTGAGAAGTTTAACGAATTTGAGAAGTGTAACGATTTTGAGAAAGTGTAACGAATGTGAGAAGTATGGTTTTGTTGTGTGTAACTGACCCTCGTAATGTAAAGAAAGGTCGAAGCTCGTCCTCTTAGTTAATTTCAGAAACCTACACACAGGACACCATATATCCTTTTAAATAGTTAGTCCCTTATTCTCTGTAGGTTAAGGATGTGTTTCCCACTAGTTTGACTCTTCATTGCACCGAATTAAATAAGAGTAGGCCCTCCGACACCCCATGGCAGCTTCCAAGTGCCAGGTTTGCCACTTTGCTGCAATTGACTCTTTAGGCACTTTGCTGCATTTTCATCTGCCGTCCAGTTTGCTGCAATTGACTCTTTAGGCACTTTGCTGCATTTTCATCTGCCGTCCACTTTGCTGCATTTGACTCCATTACGCACGAGGTAACGACGAAGAAGAAAGGCGGGTCTCCACCTCGTCATAGAGGGGAGGAGTAAGTCGGCCCCGCTCATCCAACCCAGAACGAGGGGTTTGGCTTGAGAGGGCGGAGAGAGAACGCTTGGGGGAGGTTCGCAAAGGGTGAAGGGCGGGGCCTATATAACCCGCCGCGGGACGCTCCCCAAGGAGATGAGCAGATTAGCTTTTTGGAGAAGATTGAGGTCCGAGGAAGAGTGAGAGAGAGGTGCGGCAGATGCGCGATCCAGCTAAAGCAGCCAAGAGAGAACGAGACGTGAGGGGGTGCTGATACTGAGCAATACGCCGAGACCCTCTCGGCCCTATTGCCAGCTGTGGAGACGCGGAGCTGCCAGCTGCTGTTCGCTTCGAGCACGGAACGTGGACCTCGACGGTGTGGAATTGCCCGGACCTTTCCTGCCCTGCCATCAGCTTGGACCTTCTCCTCCCTCCAGTGATTCCTGCCATCAATTCCCCCGTGTAAGTGTGCCCGTTTGTCCGTCTTTCATGTTGTCTTGGGGTATTAATTAAGACTGCCATATATAAGCTAATCATTGCACTATGTCTCCTGCTCCTTCAATTGCCTTATAAATCATCTTTCTTTTCCTTTCTGCTTAGTGTGTATAAATAGTAATAAATCTTGTTATTCCCTACTTTGTTTTTACTTCTTCATGCTCTTTCGGTCGCTTTAGAGGTTTCCATATTGAGTGCACGTGGCACGACTCGGCCAACGTTTGAGAATCGGGTTAGTCTTTGGTAATGCTAATGGCTCGAACGTCGGGTTGCTAAAAACCGCTCGGCAACTAACTAGACCATCCAAACCGGGGTTCGAGCGGTACTTGTCTCCCTAGTCTGCGGAGGGACGGATAAAGGTATTTGGGATAAACCCTGGGCCCATAACCCTGATCCGTTCCATCCCGTGGGATAGCGTTACAAGTACCAGGAACGGGGAGACGGCCAGCTTAACAGGACAAGGGGCTAATCACCCCTTGCTAACGGGAGAGCCGTCCTCCGTATCCATAACAATATACATATATATATATATATATATATATATATATATATATATATATATATATATATATATATATATATATATATATATATGTACGTATATATATATATGTATATATATATATATATATATATATATATATATATATATATATATATATATATATATATATATATATTGTTACAGACGCGGTTGTGGATGTTGGTTTACCGAGCGGTTTGGTATGACCGCGTCTGCACGTTTACCCGATTATACTCGAACGTTGGCCGAGTCGCGCTACGCTAAATCAATTGAGGAAAAGGACACAACGGCTGGGTTAAAATGACACGACACCAAGGGTTCAGTTCTCAAGACCTCCGGAGGAGGTTATATTAGTGCGGAACGTTTAGATTACAGGGATGAGAGGTACAGCATAGTAAGATAGGCACTTAATTACGGTCTTATAATAGCCCCGACAGACGACAGATAAACACGACAAAACTGACTCACACGGGGATTGATGGCAAGGAAAGCGGGTAGTCGATGGCTCAAGGTGCACCTTGGCTCAGGGACAGAGTCGACCCGGTCCGGTCCAGTAGATGCGGGGAGGTCGCTCAGCGCTCGGAGGTCGCGACTTGTCTCTTCTTCAAGCTCGGGGCGCATCTCACGTCACGTCCGGTAAGTGGCTGCGTATATCCGGCGGGGAGTGACACGCCCTCGGCTCGTTAGCTCCGCCCCAGATGGAATCGGCCCGCCGCTTCTCACTGGCTGCGGGGGGTTACCGGGCTCCGCCCCTGACGAGGAGCTGACAGCCAGCCCCTTCGTGGTAACCCCGTGGAGGGCATGGGCAATGGCGGCTAACCAAGCCGGAGTGAGGATGCACACCCCCCCCGCGCCGTGCCGCGCCGCCCCCCTCTGTTGTTGTAGTTGTTGTTGTAGTTGTAGTTGTTGTTGTTGTTGTTGTTGTTGTTGTTGTTTCATGGGGAAGATGGGAGGAGGTATGGGGAGGTCCTAAACTCACTACTGGTGCCATACAATCACATTCTGGTGCAACGAAGAGTCAGAATTAATGGAAACGAGTCCTTAACTGACATAGACTAAGATTAACTAGCAAGATGTCCGAAAGTTGTCTACGTGAGATGCGGTGGACCTGGGTACGACATTTAATGGGGGAAAAAGGGGAAGGTCGGTTCTACAGAGTGTTGTTTACAGACAATGGGACTAGGGAATGGGGGATTGGGGATAGTTGGGGAGTATTGGGGAAATAGGGGAATATTTACAAGCGGATATGGAGGCCAAATCCCACATCCGCAACATTGCACCCTTCTCTACCCTCGGGGCGGCCCGACCCGATAAATTTTTACCTATTTTAGTGTGGCACTCAGATGTAGTTCCCTCTACTATTAACTCTACCCTGAGTGCGACAGTTTTACAGATATTCACAAATGAGTAAATATGTCCCCCTGCGACGTTGCACCCTTCTCCTCACAGAAACACACCCACAGGATAACCGAATCGCGGAAAGAATTCGCAAACTAAACATACAGCCGGTAGGGAGCATTATTTACAAGACTACGCTGATATTTACACTACGATCCAGGACCTGTTTTTGGAGGAACACATGCAGATGTTATGCATAGAGAGAGCACGCATGCCAGCATTGATACACCAACCCACGAGTGCTCTGTGGCCTTACGGCCTTTAATAATGTGCAGAGCACCCCTTCCAAGCACCAAAAGCACCACCCCATCACACAGTCAGCACCATACGGTGCACCAATAAAATGTTTAATGATCATGGTGTGGTGTCGCAGCCGGCCGATGTTCTGCCGCTGGTCTTGCCTTCGTGTGGTGCACTTGGCCTTCGTACTTCTTTCAAAAATAAAGAAAGGCGCCAACCGCGTCCATTTCTTTATTGTGGCCGTCAGGGGGCCAACTATAAGTGGTTCACCTGTATGGCATAGGTGCCACGTTGACCCATAGGTCCATCCACGGGTGGTGCTTGGCCGCAAAAGAACTGCGATCCATTGTGGGTGGCCACAAACATTGCGGTCCATATGGTGTATCGATCCAGGCAGCAAGCAGCGAAAGTGCAGGCCCACAACTGCGGAGCCAGCACCTCTCTCTCCTCTCTCTCTGCCCCAAAGCCAGATCCTCGGAGGTGGGAGACAAAAGAAAAGACAAGTGAGTAAGGTGGTAAGGGCGCAAAAGTGCACGCAATGTAAGGTAATGCACACAGGGGGCACATGGGAACCAGGTGAGACAGGTACGTTCCTACCGTACGCCCCCCCCCCCCCACCAGGTAACCTACATGGCCCCTCCCTTACCCCTTACTGTATCCACAAAACACCACACTACCCATAAACATCTACTTTACAAATCAACAAACGTCCCTACTGTCTTCCCCGTTCCTCCCATAAACCAAATTCGTCTTCTCTCCCTCCTAACCAATCAAATTTGCCATTTTCAACTCTCATCAAAATTTGCCATCTCCAACTCAACATCATAATTTGCTATTACCAATTCATCATCAGTCCCTCCTAGGGAGGGAGAGATGGAATCACCCCAATGTCTCATCCACGTCGTGATGCGTCTCACAAATCCAACAGCAATCCTTACTTCCTGCAACACAAAACAAAGAAAACACAGGTGTGGAGTCATCATCATCACCACAGGTAAGTGGCTGCGTATGGTGCGACAGGTTCATCAATCCTAACTATTTCCTAAATGACTTTAACAACTTTACATTACCCGGGGTCTTTCTCCTGCCAAACCATTGGCCCTCTTACACTATGGGTTCTAAAAACCAATTCCCATTGACCAACTGTGGTGCTTTTCGATTTGGGGTCTCACTCCCCCGATTCATCTCCCGGTGCCCTCGCACAATTTCTGGGCTGTGGCGTGTACCTCTCCCAGCGGGTCTACCCACCTGCACACCTCCACCACTGCAGTTGCCTCCGAGCTTACCTGCTCCTTACCCTAACCTAACTACCTGGGGAAGGCCCTCTGGCGCTCTCCCCACTCGGTGCCCTCTCTGGCACTGGGCTACCCGGGTCCGTCCTCCGGATCCTCGGGCCCCATCCACAACTACCGGCTCCCAGAGCCCACCTGCGTCCTCACCTGGCCGACATCCTCACAGTGGTGGAGTGCCCAACCAACTACACACACTAACAGGCTACACGCCCAGCCATTTCCACAACACTAATGCACCCATCCACAATACCATTCTTCAACCGCACCACAAATGCCAATATCCAACCACAATTTACCTATACCCTCTACCTAACACTTACACTACCCGCCCCGGGTACTCGTGAAAGGGGTCCACTCTTCCCCCATCCACACCTTCGCACCATGCACACCACACCATACCACTTACTCCAACTCTCTCCACACACCTGTACTTGCACACCTGTGCTCTCATTCTTGGTGCTGCCTGCACCCTTCTCTCCCCAAGCGCATTCGCGCTGATCCACACACTCACTACTTCCACACTGCTCCACACACCTGTCCAGTTGCACACCTGTGCAATCACACCTGTTCAATTCTCACACAGCATCATCTCATCTAACTACTCCCCTCTGAAACTTGCGCTTCCCAGTCGTCCCTTTAAACTATTGCGCTCCCACGTCATTATCATCCACACTAAACTACCTGCGTCCCCACTACAGGTATCAGTCACTATCTAAACCTTAACGTCACCTAATGTCATCTTCGCTAGATCCCTACACACAATATAACCTAACCTACCCGGGCTAGTTTTCACTGCCATCAACCCCATAAGCTAGTGCGCATTTGCCCCACTATGGGAAGGGTGGCAAGGATGCCACCCTTACCCACCGGGCCCATCGCTCCTCAATCCCCCAGTCCTCTGGCACTAATAAGCCCCCCTTATTCAGAGGTACTGGGTCCCGCCTCGGCATCTAAAGACGAGGCAATCCACGGGGGCGCCTGCTCGCCGGTGTAAGGTCTTATCCGGTCGGCGTGGACGATCCGAGGGAGGGCTCGTGGCCCCATTTTGATCTTAATGACCACGTCACAGATTTGCGACAGGACGACTCCTGGGCCTTGCCAGGGGGAGGTGAGCTTTGGGCACCTTCCCTTCCGCCTCCGGGGATTAAAGAACCACATCTTCATCCCCGGAGCGTATTGACTCCCCTGGCTCCGGTCGTCGTACCTGCGCTTCATCTTTTCCCCCGCCAGATGGAGTTGGCGGCGGGCGAAGGCATGGACTAGCTCCATGCCTTCCTCTAGGTGACGTGCGTACCCCTCCCTCGGCGGGTTAACCACTGTGTTTGGCACGGGACCGCATAGCAAGTCGGCGGGAGCCCGTAACTCCCGCCCATACATAAGCAACGCTGGACTGCATGCGGTGGCCCCGTGCTGGCTGGTTCGGTAGGCCATGAGCAAATAAGGGAGATGTTCGTCCCAGTCATCCTGACGGGTGGCGGTGAACAGTGCCAGTTGTTGGATTAGAGTTCGGTTAAATCTTTCCACCATCCCGTCAGATTGAGGTCTTAAAGGCGTTGTTCTGGTTTTCCGAATTGACAGGAGACTGCACACATCTTTTAGCAATTTGCTCTCAAAATTTCGTCCCTGGTCGGTGTGCAACTCCTGTGGAATCCCATGCCGGCACACAAATCCTTCCACGAAGGCCTGCGCTACCACCCCTGCTTCTTGGTTAGGGAGGGCGTAGGCCTCCGGCCACTTGGTGAAGTAGTCCATCACAACGAGGATGTACTTATTACCTAGGCGGGTGCGGGGTAGTGGGCCTAGGATATCCATGGCCACCCACTCTAGGGGGGCCCCCACCTGGTGTAATTGAAGGGGGGGCCCTCATCCTCCGTGCTGGTCCCTTTTTGGCAGTACAGGCGTCGCATCTCCGACACCAGTCCTGTATGTCGCGCCCCATATTCACCCAATAAAACCTCCGGCGTACCCGCGATATTGTCTTTGTCCTGCCCAAATGGCCGCCGGAGCGGGTACCATGCACCTGTTGCAATATGACGTTCTTGAATTTGGCAGGGACTATCACCAGCCAGGAAGTTCTATCAGAGGGAACCTCCACCCACTTGCGATACAAGATGTTATCCTTCAATTCCAGGGTCTGCCACTGAGCCCAATATGCCTTTGTTTGTGCCCCGAGGGGGGTGACCTCTTCCCCCTTTGGTCTTTGCCCCAATTTGACCCAATTGAACACTGGCCCCAGGACAGGATCCTCCTGCTGGGCCGTGCTCCATGCCAAAGTTCCGAATTCCTCATCTGCGGTTAGTGGCAAAATTGGCCCTCTCACCCGGGTTGCCCGGACAACGAGGGTCGGGTCCGAATCGCCCAATTGTTCCCTCTCCTCGTGTCTCGCACAAAATTTGCAGTTTTCCCCCAGACAAGGATGCCGAGAGAGTGCGTCCGCATTACCATGGGCCTTCCCGGCCCTATGGGCCACATCAAAATCGTACTGCTGCAACTTTTCCAACCACCTTGCAATTTGGCCCTCTGGTTCCTTGAACCGAAGGAGCCATTGCAAGGAGGAATGGTCAGTTCTAACCAAAAATTTCCGCCCGTACAAGTACGGGTGGAAATGGTTCATGGCAGCCAGCATAGCCAATAACTCTTTGCGAGTGACGCAATAATTTCTCTCGGGCCTACTTAAGGCCCGACTATAATAACCAATCACTCTCTCCATGCCCTCCTGTGTCTGAGACAAAACTGCGCCCAATCCTTCCTGGCTCGCATCCGTGTCCAGGGTAAATGCCCCGTTGCTAGTGGGGTACGCTAGAAGGGGTGCGGATGTCAGACACCCCTTCAATTTTTGGAAGGCCTCGTGGCACTCCTGTGTCCAACTAAATTGCGTCCCCTTCTCCGTAAGCCGGTGGAGGGGACGGGCCAACTCCGCAAATTTCGCCACAAAGCGCCGGTAGTAGGAGCAGAGTCCCAAAAATCCCCGCACCTCTTTGATGGTACGTGGTGCGGGCCACTCCTCTACCGCTTTAATTTTGTCTGGGTCCGTTTTTACCCCCTCGCGGCCGATCACGTGACCTAGATAGGCCACCTCTCTTGCAAACAAAGTGCACTTACTCGGGTTCAGCTTCAACCCTGCCTGTCTGAGGCACCCGAACACCTGGTCCAAATTAGCTACTGCCTGGGGGAACGTTTGGGCATGTACCAGGACGTCATCCAGGTACACCAGGCATGATTGCCATGGCATGCCGCCTAGTACATGCTCCATCAATCTTTCAAAGGTGGCGGGGGCGTTACACAAACCAAACGGCATCACAGTAAACTGATACAGTCCCTTACCTGTGGAAAATGCCGTTTTCTCCTTCCCTGCCCTATCCATCTCCACCTGCCAATACCCACTCTTGAGGTCCAAAGTTGTGAACCAATTTGAGCCCGCAACGGCATCGAGGGTGTCATCAATCCTTGGCAGGGGATATGAGTCCTTGAGTGTCACGTTGTTTAGCTGGCGATAGTCCACGCAGAACCGCGTGGTCCCATCCTTCTTTTTGACCAGCACAACAGGTGACATCCAAGGACTTCCCGAGGGCTCGATCACACCTGCGTCGAGCATTTTTTCAACCTGCTCGTCAGCTTCCGCCCTCTTGCTCCAAGGGAGCCGTCGGGCGGCCTGACGAATAGGCCGGGCCTCACCGGTGTGGATCTGATGTTTCACCAGGCCCGTACGTCCAATATCCTCGGTGGACAGGGAGAAGAGGTCCAAATGGGACCCAACCAGTTTGTGTAAGGCCTCCCTCTGGGTACCTCCCAACTCTACGCTACTACGATTTACCATCTCGCAAATGGGATCGGGCCAATTCCTACTTCTTATTGAAGGCTCCCCCCGGGGTCGGCTCGGCTGGACGTTCTCGCCCCTCACTGTCGCGACTTCCTCAACTGGGGTGCAGCCAGCTACCCTCGTGCCCCTTACTATAGTGCGTGGTTCTGTACTCATATTTATTACTCGGACGGCCACTACCGGTCCGTCCGTTTTTACAAGGGTGCGGCCCACGATTAAACCCGGTATGGACTGCGCTGCCACCGGTTCGACCAGGCCGCAGGACTCCTGCCACGTTGGGCGAGCTGCCCACCGGGCCGGCACTATCGCCTCGGCCCTTGGGGGGATGGTCACGGCCTCGGAAGCCTCCAGCTCCGCTCTCTCGGCCGTGCTCACTCCCCCTAACGGCAGCTCTTCTACTCCCACCTGCAGGATCCCCCGGCACAAGTCGATTTTACAGCCGCTGGCAGTCAACAGGTCCAACCCTATTAAACATGGGTCGCACACCTCCGCCACCCAAACATCTATCTCCCTCCTTACCGACCCTAACTTGAGGGTCACAGAACCACGCCCTATGATCGGGGCCGTTACCCCGGTAGCAAGCTGCAAACTATAATTTTGCAGGCGCTGGATCTTATCCCAGCCACCTGCGCTCGAATCAAGGACCACAGGGCTGATGATCGTGGCGCTAGCTCCTGTGTCCACTACGGCGTCTACCCCCACGCCGGCAATTTTGCATCTAATTGTCAGGCTACCGGTTCCAATTTGGCCACAATAAATGACCTGTCGCGTCAATGAGGGCTCTCCTCCATCCTCTGCTGCCGAACACCGCCCTACGTGCCCGACACCTTCTGGTTTCCCGGGGTCTGGCGGGGGGGTGTCTGGGGTCGGCTAACCCGCTCCCCCCTGGGCGGAGTTGAGGACCTCAACCGCCAGGGATCATCCCGGCGCGCGGCTCGACAGTGCCGCGCCAGGTGACCCAGACGGTTGCAGGTATAGCACCTCACCTGATAAGGTGCTTGCCTCCGGATTTCCAAATTTCCCCCCCTGTAGGTCCGAATTGGATTACCCGCTCGTGGTCCACCGCGGGCCACCTCCGGGGCCGCCTGCCATGGTCCAGGTCCCGCCAGGCGCTGGTCCACCAGCCTCCGGACCATGCCCGCCAGGTCAGGACCCACGTCGGGGGCGGGCCCCCTAAGGGGTCCGCCCTCCATCGGGGGTCCCACCTGGCGGACCGCCATTGCGAGACGCTCGCCCCCCCGGGCCAGGGGCCTCGCTGCTTCCCAACGGGCCGCAGCGTCAGCCGCCTGGCTCAGAGTCTGCGGGCGCCACATGGCGAGCTGTTGCCGGAGCTCAATATCTGGGAGGGCCTGGATAAAATGGTCCAGCGCCAGGCTTTCCCGGGAATCCGCTGCCATGCTAGCATGTGCGATCCCCACTGCGCGGCGAATGTCGTGGGCAAGTTCCCCGATGGCTTCCTGGGGCTTGCACTTTCGCAGCGCGAGCTGAGCTTTAACAAGCTCGCTCTGCTGTTCAATGCCGAATCGATTAATTAGGGCGTCGCGGAGGGCTGGCAGGGTGAGAGCACCCGCTGGTAATGCCGTCAGCACCTCCGCCGCCGCGCAATGCGGCCACCAGGTGTACTCCACCTTCGTCCTCACCCCAACCGTTGCCCTTACACACACAGTCGAACTGCGCCAGGTACGCGCGTAGATCACTCTTGCCGTCATACGGCGCGAGTGGGACCTTGTGGGACCACCTCGTATGCGAGTCGTTGCCCGCCTGCCGGACCCCGTGCGTCGCCACTTGCGGGGTCAGCGCGGGGCCGAACCGGCCGGGCCCCCACAGTACATTACCCCCAAGGGGCTCTCGTGCCTCCCCGGTCCCTCCAACAACTACCCCTGTTGGTGTCGATGCATGGGTCACACTTCCGCAACCCGCTACCCATTCCATACCACCACAACCTTGCTCACCCACACCTCGCACCTCTCGTTCCATACCCTCCGGACCAGCCATACACCTCACTCGTGGCCTCTCACGAACATCCGGGTCTATCTCGACCCCCAAGCTTATTAAATCACCTGGCGCATCATACGCACGACCATATTGGTCACCACTTACACCGGGTCCTCTTCCTCTTCGCTTCTCCTCCATCACCTGCGAATCCCTCATCCGGTTAATGAGCACATCATCACGATCCGAACACAGACTTTGGACCAATTCTTTTACTTCCTCCTTTATCTCCTTCTTATCCTCTCTCCGTCGCTTCTTAATTTCGCTCACCCCTTCTTCCACTTCTTCTAATTTCTGCTTCACCTCCTTCATCTCTTCGTGCGCCCCTTTAAGTTCTTCCTCTAACTCCACTTTATTTTTTTCTATGTGCTCCCGCACCTCCCGCTCTTTAACCTCCATCACCTCTACCACCTTGTCCATTTTCCTCGTCAGGTCCTCATGTACCGTCTGACACTCTTTTTTAATTACCCCTACGTCCTTTTTCATCTCCTTCTGTGTCGATTTTAAACCCTCTATTACCGCTGTGTTCTTCTTTACCTGGTCCCCCAACTCCTTTTGTCCCACTGTCAGTTGTTCTACTCCCAGCGTCAACTCCTCTATACCCCCTTGCAATTTTACAGTCCCCTTTCTCACCTCCTTCTCCATGCGCTCCTTACAGTGCCTCACCTCCTCGCGCACTCCTCCGACCTCCTCACTCACCCCTCTTCTGATCTCCTCTCCCATCACTTGCATCTCCTGCCCAGATGCCACCCTCATCTGCTCCATTTCCTCCCTGTGAGCATCCAGTTTGGTTTCTACCCCCATTCTGACCCCCTCTATCTGCTGCCCCATTTGTTTAACTTCCCTTTCCGCTTGGTCCCTCATGTCCCTCAATTTGCCTTCCATACTGTTTTCTAACCCCTCTAACCCCTTTTGCATCCCTTCCATTTGATTCTCTTGAGCAGCCATTCTGTTTTCTACCCCCATTAACCCCTCCTGTATTTCCCCTAATCTATTGCCTAATCCCTCTATTCTACTTCCTAACCCATGTTTCACCCCTTCTATCCCATTGTCTAACCCCTCTAATTTCTTGTCTAATCCCTCACCGGTACCCCTCGCTTCGTCCCTCATTACCCCCATTTGGTTTCCCATTACCCCCAATTGCTCACTCTGAGCATCCATCCGGTTCCCCATTACCCCCATTTGGTTTCCCATTACCCCCATTTGGTTTCCCAACCGCTCACTATCAGCCCTCATTCCCACCATTTGGTCTATAAGGGCCCTCATTTGCAGGAGGAAAAGGTTCGAATCCACCAGGGGCGCTGCCACGGTCGCGGGCGCGGTCGCCGTGACCAGCGAGGCGCCATTTTGCGCGCCCGCAACGTCGGGCGCAACGACGCTATTTTGTGCGTCTGCTACCCTCACTGCTTCGCTCTCCTTATGTCCCTCATTTTGGTCCTGGACCGACCCTGCCTCACTCTCCTCTACCGGACCCCAGCCGACTTGGTCTGCCATAGCGCGACTTTCAAAATTCGGGTTTTTATATTTTGTAAAACACAATCAAATTTCGCCGTTATAATTTCGAGCGCGGGAAACGCGCTCCGGATCGAATTCTACCTCCCAACACCAATTGTTACCCTAGTGGTACAATTGGTGTTCCAAAATTTGGGCCTAATAAATTTAGTCCCAGGTCCGAATCCAACACTCCTGACACCAATTGTTACAGACGCGGTTGTGGATGTTGGTTTACCGAGCGGTTTGGTATGACCGCGTCTGCACGTTTACCCGATTATACTCGAACGTTGGCCGAGTCGCGCTACGCTAAATCAATTGAGGAAAAGGACACAACGGCTGGGTTAAAATGACACGACACCAAGGGTTCAGTTCTCAAGACCTCCGGAGGAGGTTATATTAGTTCGGAACGTTTAGATTACAGGGATGAGAGGTACAGCATAGTAAGATAGGCACTTAATTACGGTCTTATAATAGCCCCGACAGACGACAGATAAACACGACAAAACTGACTCACACGGGGATTGATGGCAAGGAAAGCGGGTAGTCGATGGCTCAAGGTGCACCTTGGCTCAGGGACAGAATCGACCCGGTCCAGTCCAGTAGATGCGGGGAGGTCGCTCAGCGCTCGGAGGTCGCGACTTGTCTCTTCTTCAAGCTCGGGGCGCATCTCACGTCACGTCCGGTAAGTGGCTGCGTATATCCGGCGGGGAGTGACACGCCCTCGGCTCGTTAGCTCCGCCCCAGATGGAATCGGCCCGCCGCTTCTCACTGGCTGCGGGGGGTTACCGGGCTCCGCCCCTGACGAGGAGCTGACAGCCAGCCCCTTCGTGGTAACCCCGTGGAGCGCATGGGCAATGGCGGCTAACCAAGCCGGAGTGAGGACGCACACCCCCCCCGCGCCGCGCCGCGCCGCCCCCTCTGTTGTTGTAGTTGTTGTTGTAGTTGTAGTTGTTGTTGTTGTTGTTGTTGTTTCATGGGGAAGATGGGAGGAGGTATGGGGAGGTCCTAAACTCTCTACTGGTGCCATACAATCACATTCTGGTGCAACGAAGAGTCAGAATTAATGGAAACGAGTCCTTAACTGACATAGACTAAGAATAACTAGCAAGATGTCCGAAAGTTGTCTACGTGAGATGCGGTGGACCTGGGTACGACATTTAATGGGGGAAAAAGGGGAAGGTCGGTTCTACAGAGTGTTGTTTACAGACAATGGGACTAGGGAATGGGGGATTGGGGATAGTTGGGGAGTATTGGGGAAATAGGGGAATATTTACAAGCGGATATGGAGGCCAAATCCCATATCCGCAACAATATATATATATATATATATATATATATATATATATATATATATATATATATATATATACAGACTTGGCATTTAATATGGAATATTTTTTTTGTGGGGGTGAACTTACTTTTCAAGATGTCTTAGAACCAAAAGTTCATTGGAATTATGTTTAAATTATTCTAGATTTTGTTAATGTGACCTTTAAAAGAAACAAAAAACACATTTGACATTTCGAAACAAATAAATTGATTCTTGAAAGTGATGTAAACTGATATCGAACTCAATTCATGGACAGTACTGTGTTAATCTTCTGTACGTTTTCCAGAAGTATCTCTTTATTTTGCACATTAGCAAAAAAAAATTATAATAAAAACAAAAGTTAAATTACAACTGGGATTACGGACAGTAAAATTACAGTTCAGTACTTCGTGTAACCCCCACGAGCATTCAGGAGAGCACGTACACGTTGAGGCATGCTGTTCACAAGATTTGCCAAGGTTTGGACAGGAATCGCTTGCCATGCAGTGACAATAGCCTGCTGAAATTCACGCACAGAGGTCGGCTGCTGGTCCAAGTTGTCGATTTGACGCGTTAATTCTGCCCACAAGTTCTCTATCGGATTCATATCCGGGGACATGGCAGGCCACTCCATATGCTCTACACCACGGTCAGCAAGAAAGTGTTGGATCATGCGAGCACGATGAGGCCGTGCATTGTTATGTTGGAAGACAAAGTTTCCTTGAAAGGCTGCACGAGCAAATGGAAGCAATGTTTCTTCCAGAATGGCCCTGTACTTGAACTGGTTCAGGTTTCCATTCAGAACAACCAGGTCAGTTTTGCCCCCTACATGAAAAGCAGCCCAAACGGTCACCCCACCACCTCCAGCTTGGACTCTTGGCACTATACAATCTTTGTTGTAGGCTTCATGCACTTGTCTGTGCACTCAGACGCGGCCATCTTGACGATAGACCAGAAATCTAGACTCGTCACTGAAGATTCCGTGATTCCAGTGTCCTGGCTGCCATTGACGGTGCTCTCTGGCCCACTGCAATCGGCGCTGGCAGTGTTGTCTGGTCAGGCGTGGTTTTCTCAGGGGATGCCTTGCACGATAGCCTGCTTGAACCAGTCGTTGGTTGACTAGCCTTCTGGATACAGGCACATTTGTCAGTTGCTGCCACTCAGCCCTAAGCCGATTTAGCTGACTTGGTACGGCCATTGCAGACTAACCGGTGCAGCTGGCGATCATCCCTCCTTGTGGTTCTGCGGGGACGTCCTGGCCTCGGAATTGGAGTAGGGACACCCCTCTGAGCATTTCGTTTCAGGATCTTTGACACCTGACCTTGAGTGATGCCATACTGCCGAGCAATAGCACGCTGTTTCATGCCGTAATTTTGTAAAGCCACCACTCCATGACAAACAGCATTGTCGAGTTGACGGACCATCTCCAGAAGAAGCGGCAATAACTTTTGGAGACGTGCAGCAGTTGTTTTCCACTAATACAGAACGCAACAACCCTTTTATAGCCGACTGTGAAGCCAATCATCAAATGCACCTGTCTTACATTTTGCCATGCCACCTGTGATATATACCTGTTGTTGACTTCTTGCTGCGACAGACAATCAGTGACATGGTTCTTTTAACAAATAAATCACCAAAGTGTAAAAGAAACTCACCAGATTGATATACTGAGTTATGAAAGTAAACCCGTCAAGAAAAAAAAAAAATTCCATATTAAATGCCAAGTCTGTATATATATTACCAGCGGGGTCACCCATGGGAATCCCACGGGCATGGATGTGTGTGACATTTCGATATATTGAGTTAGATGCTGCACATTCATTTTTACAAAATGGTTACTGGCAAGTCATCAGATCCAGAAATGGTGTGATGAACACAATTTATTTATTTCACATAATATGTAACCCCTCACTCCTCTCCACCTGACACTCTCCTGTCTCCACCTAACACTCTTCTCTCTCCACCTAGCACTCCTCTCCTCTCCAATCCCTCACATTCCTCTCCTTTCCAATCCCTCACCTCTCCAATCCCTCACACTCCTCTCCTCTCCAATCCCTCACATGCCTCTCCAATCGCGCCTCACACTCCTCTCCAATCGCGCCTCACACTCCTCTCCAATCACCCCTCACACTCCTCTCCAATCGCGCCTCACACTCCTCTCCAATCGCGCCTCACACTCCCCTCCAATCACGCCTCACACTCCCCTCCAATCACTCCTCTCCAATCGCGCCTCACACTCCTCTCCAATCACGCCTCACACTCCTCTCCAATCGCGCCTCACACTCCTCTCCAATCGCGCCTCACACTCCTCTCCAATCGCGCCTCACACTCCTCGCCAATCATACCTCACACACCTCTCCAATCGCGCCTCTCACTCCTCTCCAATCGTGCCTCACACTCCTCTCCAATCGCCCCTCACACTCCCCTCCAATCACTCCTCACTCGCCTCTCCAATCGCTCCTCACTCGCCTCTCCAATCGCTCCTCACTCGCCTCTCCAATCGCTCCTCACTCGCCTCTCCAATCGCTCCTCACTCGCCTCTCCAATCGCTCCTCACTCGCCTCTCCAATCGGCTTTCCCCGTCTCGTTTCTCTCGTTTTTCTCCCGTCTCGTTCTTTTTCTTGCTCCAAATCGACCCGTCTCGCCCGTCGGCCCGTCGGAATCGGAAATCGGCCCGTCTTGCTTTGGTGCTTGCGCGTAAATAAATTGTGTTCATTACACCATTTCTGGATCTGATGACTTGCCAGTAACCATTTTGTAAAAATGAATGTGCAGCATCTAACTCAATATGTCGAAATGTCACACACATCCATGCCCGTGGGATTCCCATGGGTGACCCCGCAAGTTTGCATTGACGTTCGTCGATGGACTCGTTCACCCGTCTCATTCGTTTTCTTGCTACATCCTGTTCAAGTCTGCGTTCTTCATCGATCGTCTCATTCATTTTGGAAATAGAAGTTTCCACGCAGCGCATGAATTGTCACGATCCTCAAGAGGAATTTGTCTCGTAGTCAGGCAGCTTAGGTAGTGGATGGGGACATGCCGGATAAAAGCACCAAAATTTTATCAGGCAATCTTCAGGGTCCCAGCTATGATTCTATAACCGGCGCCAAGCGATACGACCACTCCTATTTGAAATCCTTTATTATTTGTGAAAAGAAATTTTGAAAATTTTGGGAAAAAATTTTTTTGGGGGGTTTTTGGAAAGAAAATGTTTTTATTGCAGAAATGAGAATCTTTTCCGAACATTTTGGTGTAATTGTTTTTAAAATCAAACATCTCGAAGTATTTTAAAACAATATTTGAAAATTAGGTGTCTCGGGTGCATTTCCTCAATTTGGAAATGGTTCTTGCAGAGTTTTGTGGTTCTTGCACAAGGATACCAATGAGGTCTGACTTCTTTCCTTGGCGCAGTTTTCCTCTTTCAGATAGAGAAGGGGGGTGCGGATGATTTTCATGCTGGAAGAAGGTTCCCATATCTGTATCCCTGTTCTGAGCAACTATGTACAGACGAGAGAAGAGGGACACATCATCTTTCAACAGGGAAACATCCTCTGACTGCTTCCTCTTCCCCTTGGATGGTGACCCGAAGAGAGGCAATGAGTTCCTCTTCACAGGCTCATGGATGGATTGCCTTCGTTCAGTGATGATAGCCTTGTTGTAGCTGTCGTACTGAGCCTTTCCCACTTCTTCTATGGTATGCACAGTGTTGGCCACAGATTCTTCAATCACATGCCGCATGTCGAGTGCAATCAGCTCGCTTCCTTCATCTAGGAACGGGTTACTCATCTCGTTGATAACTTGAATAAGGCCCAGTGTTTGCTCGTGAAATGTCTTCTGCGCAGACAGACCTTCTTCGTGGTGCTGGCGTTCATCTTCTGAGATGGCATTGTACTCCCGCTCAAACTCAGTGAGAATGCGTGCCTGCTCAGGTCCGGCGATCATACACTTCTTGAAGTCTGGTGGGTTTTCAGTCAGGCTGACTGCTCCTCCAGGGCCCTTCACAAGCTCATTATTTTGTTCATGGGCTTGGTCGATCGGAATGCTGGAGAACCTTCTGGCTGTCTTCTGAACAACCCAGTTGCCTCTGACAATAAACTCCTCTTCGATTGTTGGAGGGAGGCTCTCCATGTTGCGGATGTGGATCGGGACCCATCTGGCATAATTATGGTGGTCAAGTGCGAAGAACCATGGTGCCAGGGCTTTCAGAGACTCGACATACAGGGGAAAGTCTCTTTCTCTGTGAGCGCGAACGAAGGTGAGTCCCAGGAGCTCAATCCTCAGGATGGTGTCCCAGTACTGAAAGGTTGGACTCTTCGTGATCATGCTTTGTTTCCAGTCCTCTTCTGTCCTATCTTCAGTTGCTGCACCAGCAGCTCCCTTCAGGTAGGCATCATGTTGCAGCTTGGAGAGTGCCAGAGCGCTGACTTGGTGGGCATGCCTGGTTCTCGTCAGGTGTGATGCCTTCAGGAAGGATTCAGTTGCGCCAGCAGAGGCTATGCCTGCCTGGTTTATTGCTGTCGCCCATCCAGATCCGTCTAGGTAGTCTCCAAGTGTCTTCCACACCGCCATCTCCAGGTGGAGTCCGCCGAACATGACAACATACTGGTCTTCACTGTGTGTGGTAGGCCAGTGCCACTGAATGAACTTGGCAAGCGCATACAGCGGAGCATCCATTGCTATTATTGGAATCTGTCCAGGGTTCAGGAACTGTGTAGATTCACGGATGACATCCATTCCATGCTTGATCATTGCAGGTGTGGCTGCCTTCTCATTGAAGAGGCAGAAGTTGAGTGATGGCAGCTTCTACCTCTTGAGCAGGACTGTTTTGAAACGAGGCATGGTAGGCGGACCAGGCTATACAATCTCCCTTGACCACCTCTTCTTTTGCCATGCAACATATAGCAACATATAGCAGATATAATTTCAACATATAGCAGATTTAATATAATATGCATGTAATTAAATAAAAATAAGGCCCAGTGTTTGGCCCTTGCCCATGTTGGGCAAGATGCATGCACAATAAGTGGCTATTGTGCATGCATCTTGCTGTTCAGATCGTTTGGCGCCGGTTCTAGAATTGAAGCTTAGATGCTGAGGTAATGCACCCGAGACACCTAGTTTTCAAATATTGTTTTAAAATACTTCTAGATGTGCGATTTTAAAAACAATTACACCAAAATGTTCGGAAAAGATTCTCATTTCTGCAATAAAAACATTTCTTTTCCAAAAACCAAAAAAAAAAATATTTCCAAGAAATTTTCCAAATTGAGGAAATGCACCCGAGACACCTAATTTTCAAATATTGTTTTAAAATACTTCTAGATGTTCGATTTTAAAAACAATTACACCAAAATGTTCGGAAAAGATTCTCATTTCTGCAAAAATAACATTTCTTTTCCAAAAACCCCCCAAAAAAAATGTTTCCAAAATTTTCAAAAAAAAAATTCACAGATAATAAAAAATTTCAAATAAGAGTGGTCGTATCGCTTGGCGCCGGTTATAGAATCATATCTGGGACCCTGAAGATTGCCTGATAAAATTTTGGTGCTTTTATCACGCATGTCCCCATCCCTTTGAAATTCGGTGCTAAGCTGCCCCACTAGTAATCATCAAATGATAAATGGCAAGTAAATTATATTGTGGAAAATTAAAGATTTCAAATAAACCTATTTAAAGTGTATGCGCACATAACTAATTTTAAAAAACGAAGAAATATCTCTCGGTAATTTCCTGAAACATATTTTACTTCCGGCTAATAATGTTGAATGAAATAAAAACGAAGAAATATATGTCGGCATCATTGTTGACGTTTTTGTGACGACTGTCATCAAACGAAAAGATAATATATCTTAACGGAAAAGCAAAAGTGAATTTTTAATATATATCGACACGTTGCCGTCGGTGTCAAGTTGGGCGGTGTATGATACACCATGACGCGATTTTTAAAAAATATATCTGCATTTTCCCGCATGTGTGGAATGTTCTCAATTATTGCTGACACCGAGTCCAAAACCATCGATAAAAATGAAATCATATGGTGTTAGATTGGAGATAAAGGCGTGAGAGAGACTCAATGGCCTTGAAGTTACAGGCGTTTGAGAATTCATTTCGTTCTATAAACGGCAACTTTCATCGGATTTTCTTCCCGTTTTTTTTCAACCGAGTCGAAAACTATGTTAGCGACTGTGAAAAATGAAATGATATATCGAATTTTTAATATGTATCGACACGTTGCCGTCGGTGTCATGTTGGGCGGTGTATGATACACCATGACGCGATTTTTAAAAATATATCTCTGCATTTTCCCGCGTGTGTGGAATGTTCTCAATTATTGCTGACACCGAGTCCAAAACCATCGATAAAAATGAAATCATATGGTGAGTTAGATTGGAGATAAAGGCGTGAGAGAGACGCAATGGCCTTGAAGTTACAGGCGTTTGAGAATTCATTTCGTTCTATAAAGGGCAACTTTCATCGGATTGTCTTCCCGTTTTTTTTCAACCGAGTCTAAAACTATGTTAGCGACTGTGAAAAATGAAATGATATATCGAATTTGATTTGAAATAAAACTGGGAGAGAGAGCAAGACACCACGGGCCTACAAAACAGGCCTCAAAGCTATGCGAGTTAATAAAATGGTGGATATTTGTTTATAATTATATGAAGCCACTCCCAGAATGGGTGGAGCTATGGGTGGAGCTACTCTGCAAACCGAGTAAGCCACACCCCGGACAGACGCCCAACAGACAGACAGACAGACAGAATCATCTACGGCTATTATCTATCTATAATTCCAGTAATCTCTGTACGTTTGTACGTTTGTACGTTTGTCTGTCTGTGACCGCTGTTTCTCGACAACCACGGGTCCGATATACTTTTAACTTGCCAGGTATATTGCTGGGGACCCGAGGATGTGCCTTTTCAAGGTTTCATATTAATCGGACAATTACTTACCGAGCTATGTCCAAAAAACGATTCAACCAATCAGAGAGCAGCGAACGATCGCGTGTGCCGGCGTTGCGAATGGACCAAACCATTCCATGTAAATAGAGGGGGGGGTTCTGTGGTCGTTGCGAATGGACGAAACCATTTCATGTAAATAGAGGGGGGGGGATTGTCACTGTACTCGCAAGCCGTTCGCCGTTCGCTTTGGCGTTGCGAATGGACCAAACCATTTCATGTAAATAGAGGGGGGGGATATAATTTTAGATAGATATATAGTACGGGCATATATATAGTACGGGCATGCCCTAGTAATATATAATAGAAGATAATAGATAATAGATAATAGATAATAGATAGATAATAGATAAGCGTGAAAGTTTGTCTGTTTGTTTGTTTGTTTGTTTGTTCTGAAACAGCGTCGCCATTTCTCAACGGATCTTCCCCAAATTTGGCACGGGGGTCCCCATGCACCACAGAATCACTGATGAACAAAAAAAACCCGACCACCCCCCACCCACACCCCCCGGGGACCAAATCTGACATTTCTGCACTGCCTCCAAATCAAAGCGATTTCATCCCAGGATACTTTCTCATGGGATGTTTCAGTAGGCGATTGTTCACAGCCATTTGCAATAATGTTTACAAATACTGACGAGTGAGGAGCGATTGGAGAGGCGAGTGAGGAGCGATTGGAGAGGTGAGTGAGGAGCGATTGGAGAGGCGAGTGAGGAGCGATTGGAGAGGAGAGTGAGGAGTGATTGGAGGGGAGTGTGATGTGCGATTGGAGAGGAGTGTGAGGCGCGATTGGAGAGGAGTGTGAGGCACGATTGGAGAGGAGTGTGAGGCGTGATTGGAGAGGTGTGTGAGGCACGATTGGAGAGGAGTGTGAGGCGCGATTGGAGAGTGTGAGGAGCGATTGGAGAGGAGTGTGAGGCATGATTGGAGAGGAGTGTGAGGGGCGATTGGAGAGGAGTGATTGGAGGGGAGTATGAGGCGCGATTGGAGAGGAGTGTGAGGCGTGATTGGAGAGGAGTGTGAGGCGCGATTGGAGAGGAATGTGAGGCGCGATTGGAGAGGAGTGTGAGGCACGATTGGAGAGGAGTGTGAGGCGCGATTGGAGAGGAGTGTGAGGCGCGATTGGAGGCGTGTGAGGGATTGGAGAGGAGAGGAGTGTGAGGGATTGGAGAGGTGAGGGATTGGAAAGGAGAGGAATGTGAGGGATTGGAGAGGAGAGGAGTGCTAGGTGGAGAGAGGAGAGTGTCAGGTGGAGACAGGAGAGTGTCAGGTGGAGAGGAGTGAGGGGTCACATATTATGTGAAATTAATAAATTGTGTTCATTACACCATTTCTGGATCTGATGACTTGCCAGTAACCATTTTGTAAAAATGAATGCGCAGCATCTAACTCAATATGTCGAAATGTCACACACATCCATACCCGTGGGATTCCCATTCCCTCACTCTCTTCAATCCCACTCCTCCCTCCAGGTCTTTAAAACGGCTGTTCACCACCATCTCTTATCCTCCCCCATCCAAAACCTTGATCTTTTCTACCCCCGCTAATTTCGGTCCCCCTGTGTTTTATACTTCTCCCACCCCCCCCCCCCCCTTCCCACGCCTCCTGCCCCCAAGCCCTCTCCCTCCCACACTTCTCCCTGCTCTCAAATGTTGTGGTTGTGTGCTTCCCCTTCTCTCCCCATCTTGTCTTCCGCGCCCTCTTTTTGTATATTTTGTTTGTCTGGTTGATTTGTTTGTGAAATAAATGTTAGCTCTTTCACGAGCCTCGATTCAGTATACAAAATTTTTTTTTTTTAAATGCCAACTGGGCATCCTCCATCGTACAAAATCCTTCCTTGGCACACGTGGACTCTTATCCACCTATAAGACCTTCATCTGTAGCTTCATGGAGTACTGCTCTCCCCTCTGGACTAGCTCCCCTGCCTCACACCTTTCTCAGACTGACACCTTGGAAACCAAAGTCTTCAAGATTATTGGAAACTCCTGCGATGAAGCCGAGTCTATGGGTCCATAATTTCACCATCGCAGACAGGTCGGTGGTCTCTCTCTCTCCTCCACCACCTCCTCCTCTCAGGTCTTGCACCCTCTGCTCTTTATGTGCTTTGTCCCTTCTTGGTTTCTGCAGGGCACACTCATTCCACCATAAACCCTGTCTGATGAAGCCACCCTAAACCAGGTTCACTGCTCAACTCCACTCATTTGTTCCTCTTGTGGAACAAAACAAACTGTGGAACAATCTTGCACTTTGTTTTCAATCTCATTCTTCTCTCCAGGTCTTCATGACAGCTGTTCACCACCATCTCACATCTTCCCCAATCCAAAACCATGATATTTTCTATCCTCACTAACTCCCACCACACCCCACCCCAAGTCCTTCTCCTTCCAAATTTCCAGTTTTCCCCTCTTTTGAGTTTCCTTCTGTATCCATCATCTCGTCCTTTTCTGCCCCCCATTTCTCCTCACACCCACTGTTTGTCCAAGTCTCCCTCTACCTTTGCCTTCAACTCTGCTGTTGGTGTTTCTCCCTCTTTCTCTACAATTCCTATTGTCCTGTTATGTTCTGATTCGTTCAGTGTACTAGCTCTTGTACGAGCCTTAACGATATACAGGTATAGAAAAAATATATACATCATTGTGAGATGTTAAAGCACAACATTTGGCAAAGAGAAAAACCATGAATAATATTGAGTATGGAGCTACTTGATTGGTATTCAAAATGGCAGCCACTTCAAGATGGTCAAGTATTCTTATGCAAATAAGATGTTTACGAACGTGTATATGGCCTGTCAATCCGATAATTATATTTGGTTCATATTTGTATAATTTGCAGAGAAGGTGTTAATAAATTTCACACATGATTTTGAAATTGTCAACCACATTTAAACCACGGAACTTTTACTTATGGAGAGTCCTTCATACAACCTCCATGCATTACAATAGGAATGTTCAAGTAACACAGGAGCCAAACTTACAAAATGGTGCCTTGCAATCATCTTGCCAAAACATGCCGAACCCTTATACTTAGAGAGTCTGTAACTCCAGACAAATTTGATGTCATATTTCTCCAGAGGATTGCATCTATCTTCAAAGATCCTCAATGCGTCTGAGAACTGCCCTATAGTAAGGGAAACATATGAAAATCTGTTAACTAAATTGTTACCAAAAAATTTCTTCACCAATATGTTTGTAAAGGTGTGTAATAACATGTGTTAAAATGTTGAAGGTCAACTCCCGTGGGAAACCCAGAAAAAAAGCTGTTGAATTCGGGTACCGAAAAATTATTTTCGAGAATTTTAATTTTTTTTAATCGGCCCTTAAGTAACTTATGAGGGGTCAAATAAGGGTTTTTCATGATTCTGAGTTGATTGTTAACATTTATATTTCACCACAGACACTCCTTTGTGGAAAAATAATTTCTAAATATATCTCATTTTCTACTTTGCAGGACATGGAGTCTAGCAATATGGATGAAGACGTTACTCCACCTGTGCTCAATTGCTTCATCTGTGCACGCTCGGATACACCAGCTGAAAGGCTCATACAGGCAACTCCAAAGGGATACTCAACTTTATTGAAACAAGCAGAAACTGTCGAAAATGTTACTGTTGTGGAACGTATGAAGGAGGCTCAAAAGGAAGGAAAACTGAGGTACCACCAGAAGTGTAAAAATGATCTGTACAACAACTTTGTTGCAACCACCAAGAAGTCAGCTCAAGCATCAAAGGCAGAGAAAAGAGTCATCAAAGTTGAAGAGAAGACGCACTACTTGTGAGTTCAGTTCATCAACTGGCTGCAGTTCTAGAAGATCACAGTCAGTTGACCTCCTGTATAAGGATGTATGCATTCTTTGCAACCAACCAGCCCAGCTCTACAAAAATAATCCAGCACAAGCTAGAAAGAAATACAGAGTGCCAGATAATTTGACTGCAGATACACTGAAGGCAAGCTTGCCTTCACTGAGGAGGAGCGTGGTGACATGAAGACCTTCATGGAGAAGGTGGCTGATGGGAAGATGGGAGCCAGACACTCAGACCCAGTAGTGCCAGTGTTTGAGCAAAGGTTTGAAGAAACCTTCAAATGACTCGCAAAAGGAGGAAGAACACCTGCACTCTGGGTGGAGTACCACCACATGGTAGATGTGATCAAGGTCTTTATCAGAACCGAGCGACTTGCAGACCACAATGGGCATCTGTGCTGCATTGTTACCAAGATGCTTCACATCTTTGCCGCTGCAGGCCATCATCAGTATGCCAAGGGCGCACGGCTGTACTGTCAACTCATGAAGGAACTAGAAACTTTGCCTGCTTACAAAGACACCTTAGAACGTCTCACTGCCCACGGGAACCACGTTGTCCGTTACTCAAGTCATAAGTGGTCCGGCACATGGTGTGACATTTGCATTGAGCAGACATTAATGAAGGCAGCCAAGTCACAAGGTGGACTGAGCAGAGGAAGAATGAGAAACAGTTTTTCTGGCCACAAATGCTGGGTGCTCACCCTCAGTCACCTGTCTGATGTCAACCGGCGGATGGAGGAGGACGTCAGTAAACATGTTCCAGTCCACAGAGACCTTGCCAAGACACAGATGAAGCGAGATGCAGAGGCAGTTGAACTTGTCCTAAAATGGTCTGAGGAGATCAAGCCATTCGACAACGATAGAGACAAGGAGTTGCTCGTGTCTTTCTCAACAGGATTCACAAGCACTGGAGATGACGCAGTCAATGCTGAGAGAGCAGCTGAAGTTGGGATGGAGATGCAGATCAAGCTGGATGGACAGTCAGTGACGTCGACCATGGATGTCAAGTCAAAGATAAAAGCCCTGTCATCACTAAGAAAATTTCCCTTGGTCAACGAGAAAAAGATTCACCTTGACTCACTAAAGTTGTTCAACCGACTGATCATTTTCGCCCAGCGGGATATGACAGTTGAGACAAGCTTACAGTATGAGCTGACTCCCTTCCCATTGTCCCTGTTCAGCAACAAAGATCAGAAGATGAACAAGGCAAACAAGGCAGACTTTTCAAATACAAGCCTGAAGGCGTTAACTGATCCACTTGACTTGACTAACCAACCCTGCTGCACCCTCGTAATTGATGGCGGATGGCTTGTCTACATGGTGAAGTGGGAACAACGTCAGACCTGGCAGGAGATCGCCAACAGTTAGCTGAGCTACGTGCAGTATCTGGGCCGCTGCTCCCAGAAGATCATTGTGGTCTTTGATGGCTACAGCAGATCACCAAAAGATCACGACCACATCCGGCGTACCAAGAATTCCTGCTGTAATCTCCAGATTCGACCGGATATGTCCAACTGGACCCCAAGAGCAAAGTTTCTGGACAACACTCATAACAAGAGTGAGCTCATCCACCTTCTCTCTTCAACCTTCCGAAAACATCACATCACTGTGGAGCAGTGTGACAATGATGCTGACACTTCAATTGTGAGAGAGGCATTGGCTGCTGCTTCAGATGGCTCTGTTGAGGTCAGTACCATTTGTGTCTTCAGTTAGTATAACTATTGGATGGAGCCCGGGGGGAGATGGGGTAATTTAAAAATAAGAGAATTCACACTGTTGAAAAGTTAAATCTGTTCTTGAACGGTTCATTATGCTTTGTACATGTTGTTATATTTTCAGGTGCGGGCAGAAGATGCAGACGTGCTGGTAATGCTGGTGCACCATAGCTCAGACAGCCACCATCCACTCTTCATAACCACATCAAACGGCTCTTATGACGTCCGAAAGATCAAAGAATCTCTCTCCGAAACACAGAAGAGCTACCTGCTCTTCTGTCACGCCTTCACGGGGTGTGATACGGTTTCTGCAATCGCTGGTCATGGGAAAACAACTCTATTTGCCAGGTAATAATGATAATACTACTATTACGTCGGCAAATAATACTAATAATAATAATAATAATAATAATTATAATCATTGTCATCATAGTATAAATGTTAAAAATAATAATTATTTTATTTCTGTTTTACATTATACTTTACTTGACATAGACCTGGTGCTTTTTTTTAGGTCTTGCGAAGGGGACGCGGCTGAGTACATCGACATCTTCCTTGACACAGAAGCCACCAAGGAAATAGTGATTCAGGCTGGTACTGCGATTTTCAAGTACATTTACCATGGACGATGTCGTGAAAATCAAGCTCAGACACGACTTGACCTCTGGGTAGGTTTTAATATCATTTAGATCTGCAATACATCCTGTAAAAATACATGCATGCAACAGGCATTAAATCAGAGCATTTCAAGAGCAGCAATGGAAGTTTCAATATAACAATGATTAGCGCAGCGCATCGTCAGCGCAGCATTTGGGGGCGTACATACCATTCAAACTACTGGATAATGTCACAGTGAGTTCCGCTGAAGTGTCCGCACGCCCCGGTTGTCCCGGGTCTTATAGACGGCCCCCTCCCGTAGCGAGCACCCCTGGGTTCACCTTGGTATAATTTCACTACATTCTCCCCGCCGTTAGAACTATACTACCGCTCGGCAGTTTGCAAGCAAGCATCAGCAATAAACCAAAGGGTCACGTCAATCCACGTCAGTCGGTCCACCCGTAGCGGTCGGGGCGGCGAACCTCCCTGCCAGTTCGTGTTCGGAATCTACCGGGCACGGCGTCCCCTAGCCCGGAGTCCCCCGCGTCGGAATAGCCGCCGGAGGTGGGAGTCGGAGGGGGCGCCCCAGCGCCTTCGGGCACGGGAGCGGGGGACGACGGGAGTAACAGTGGTAGTTCCATAGGGGAAGCTTCGATAGAGTCCATAGACTCGTAGACGGGTTCGTCGATATCCCTGTCGTCGTCCCCACATGGGGCGAGATGGCGTACGGAGACAGTAGACTCGCGGCCATCCGCCGCTAACACGCGGGCATGCTCGGGATTAGCCTGGAGGACCTGCACCTTGTCAACAAGGGGGTCGTACTTGCTAGTGCGAACCGCTCGTTTGAGATAGGCGGGCCCCGGTTCAGCGAGCCAGCTGGGTAAAGATTGGATACTGCCGGAGCTTCTAGGGTGGTGGAACAGTCGTTCGTGAGGAGTCTGGTTGGTGGCAGTACATAGGAGAGCCCGGATCGAGTTAAGAGCGGCAGGCAGCGACCACGCCCATTTATCGAGGCCTCGGCCGAGGGTCCAAAGGCTTAGCATGACGGCCCGCCATATAATCCCATTAAAGCGTTCGATCTGTCCATTTGCTTGGGGCCGGTACGGGGTGGTGTAACTCGAAGCGACATTACGCTGGAGCAAGTAGCCCCTCACCTCCTGGGACAGGAACACCGCACCCCGATCGGTATGCACGTAGGCCGGATACCCGAACATAGAAAACAAATACTGCAGGCACCGAATAACCGTGGCAGCCGACATATCTCCGCACGTGTAAGCAAAGGGGAATCGGGAATACTCATCGACGATAGTGAGCAGATAGCAAGAGTTGCTCGACATCGGCAGCGGCCCTTTGAAGTCCATCGCCAAGCGCTCCCACTGTCTAGTAGCCCTAACGAGTGTCCCCAGGGGGGGGGGGCTCTAAAAACGCGGTTTGAGTTCCGCACAGATCGCGCAATCACGTCAGATGCGGCGGATGTCCTCCATCGAGTACGGCAGATTGCCCGCGCGCACAAAATGCGCGAAGCGCGTTACCCCGGGATGACACATAGTGCTGTGCAAAGTGCGCAGCCCCTCCAAAGTTACAACCCCCGCGCAAGTGGCCGGCCTCGATAAGGCGTCAGCGACCAGGTTATCCTTCCCCGGGCGGTATTTGATGGTGTAGCAGAAGTCGGCGAGTTCGATACGCCAACGGGTGATTTTCTCATTCTTAATGCGCTGAGCATGTAAGGTGTCGTACATAAACGCAACACTCTGTTGGTCCGTGATGATTTGGAAACTCCGCCCAAGCAGATACGGACGCCATCGCCGAATTGATTCGACGATCGCGTACGCTTCCTTTTCGACAGACGAATGCCTCTGCTCGGCGGAGGTGAGAGTCCGCGAGAAGAAAGCTACAGGGCGGCCTCCTTGGGAGAGAGTCGCCGCTATCGCATGATCCGAGGCATCACTCTCCAAAACGAAAGAGGCACTCTCGTCAATCGTCGCGACAGCGGCGCCAGCAATGTCGACTTTAAGGCCCTCGAAGGCCGCCAGGGCGGCCGGGCCCATGGGGAAAATGTCGCAGGCCACGAGGGGGCGGAGCTTAGCGGAGAAATTCTGCACCCACTTTGAGTAGTGGGTGAACAGCCCTAGAGCGCGTTTCAGCGAAGCCCGATCGCTAGGCGGAGCCATATCGAGCAAAGGGCGCAGACGCTCCTTATCCGGAGAGACGGAGCCATGGGTCACGGTGTACCCCAAAAGGTCTACCGTGCGTAGAGAGTATTGACACTTCGCCGCATTCATGGTTAAGCGATATTTCCACGCGACCTCGAGGAAGCGTTTCAGATTAGCGTCGTGATGCTCCTGGTCATACCCACAAACCGTAAGATTGTCCAGATAGACAAAGACATCGGTCAAATTCTGTTTTACATTATACACTATTTACAGATAGACAAAGACATAACAATGGTTAGCGCAGCGCATCGTCAGCGCAGCATTTGGGGGCGTACATACCATTCAAACTACTGGATAATGTCACAGTGAGTTCCGCTGAAGTGTCCGCACGCCCCGGTTGTCCCGGGTCTTATAGACGGCCCCCTCCCGTAGCGAGCACCCCTGGGTTCACCTTGGTATAATTTCACTACAGACGAGATACTACATTGGGTGAAATTCGGTACAACATGTTCTCAAGGAAGGCAGCGGCAGGAGTGATCAAACCAGAGACTCTACCTCCAACAGAGGGTGCAGCTGCACAACATTCACTCCGTGCCTACCTGCAGACCCGGGACTGGATCCTTCTACAGAGCATGTCTCTGAACCCCAGTGACTATGGATGGACAATAGGTGTGCATGGGTATGAGCCAGTTCCAACACTGGACCCCACGGCTCCTGAGGAGCTATTGCAGATCACGAGCTGTAATTGTCATGGAGATTGCAGCAACTGGCGATGCAGCTGCAAGAAGAATGGGGTCACGTGCATCTCGGCCTGTAGAGTCTGTAATGGCATTACATGCAGAAACTGCAGTCATGATGTTGTTGAGTCTGAAGAAGACATAGACAATGACTGTTGAAACTTCTGACATTGTGAATGAGAAATAACTTTTGAGTATTATATATGTATGTGAAATAAAAGCTACTTTGTGTGTAAATGTAAAAGTGAAAATATAAATGTTAACAATCAACTCAGAATCATGAAAAACCCTTATTTGACCCCTCATAAGTTACTTAAGGGCCGATTTAAAAAAAAAAAAATTCTCGAAAATAATTTTTCGGTACCCGAATTCAACAGCATTTTTTCTGGGTTTCCCACGGGAGTTGAACTTCAACATTTTAACACATGTTATTACACACCTTTACAAACATATTGGTGAAGAAATTTTTTGGTAACAATTTAGTTAACAGATTTGTGAAATATCTCATAAAATGCCCTTACTACTATTTCTGTCCTCTTCTGCCTCCTATTTAGTCTAGTAGGAAGACTAGGTCCCCCTGCACCCCCCGGAGATATACTTCTAATCAGTGTTTCTAGATTGGAAAAAATGTGTAGAAAATGACTAGCTATGGCCCCAAGCTGAAAAAATGTCCCACATACCATTTTTATGCAAATTACTGCTGCCATTATCAAAAAAACGATTTTTGACATATCTCAGCCAATATTGCAGATAATTGAAAAATGAAGGTGTCTAGACCCATGTTTTGAAGGGCATAGATCATGATAGAACTATTCATAACATGATTACATGTGTCTATGGTATACTAGTATGCATATTAATGCTGTAATTACAAAATAATCAGTTTTACAAATGATAAGGATACGTTAATACTGCAGATAACTTAACATGGTACATAAGGGGTCTAAACCCAGGTATTTTCAAGGTTAAATGTCAACAAGATGCTCCTGAGTCTTGCATAGGGGCGGGACATTGGCAGTAACATTGGTACCACTCAACTTTTCTTCCCACCATTGACTTTGTATTGCGAGAGATTTTCACTTGCTTATTTAAAGGTTTCTCACCCAGCCCACGTAAAATCTACCAACTCCTGCTGTTAACTCCCAAACATATTTTTTTATGTTATCCAATCACAGTGCAGAAATGACAGACTAGAGATCCAAATTAGTGCTGCTATAGCTGCCATTTTACATTTCCATCCATGTAACATGCGCGCTCGCGCGCTCGTATCAATTGGTAATGTCGCGCGCTCGTATCAATTGGTAACGTTGATGTTATTGAATACCTCAGTTGAAAGTTCAGTCTTCCATTCCATCTGTGTGTTGTTCTTGGTATTCATCCTCCAATCTAGCCAGGTAAGATGCTAACTATAATGTTACTCACACTCTTGACTTCAGTTTCTGCATGAAATCATAAACAGGCAGAATAACAGCTGAGCCAGCTAGCACCATGTTAGCTAACGTTAAAGCTAGCCTCATCTATGTACAGTATGTTCCTAATGTCGGTGTAACTTAAACTTTTGTTAATGCCAAACATGAGACATATCTGTTGACTTCTGTATATGAATTGAACCAGAAAGAGGCACGACAGCTGAGCTAGCTACAGTAACTTAGCACAATGTTTCATTGGCCTAGATAGCTAACGTTAGTGTGGAAGAATTTAGATGTTTTAGCTATTAGCACTTTTGATGCCACTAAACATGGTTTAGTCAGCTAAAAAGTACCCTAGTGTAGAACATGACTCAGAACCTCTGTTACCTCACTGAAAACTCAGAGCCTCCTTTCACAGGCACTTTTAACATCATTCGTGATTTCTTATTTGTCATTTAACAGTGATGGTAGACATCGACAGCAAGCATGCCCAAAAGAAAACGGAGTGTAGAACCTGCAGCCCAAAGCTCTCCTCCTACATGCATCCTTCATGTACCATCCATGTCTGATCATGGGGATTTCACGCCCCTCCGTAAAATTAAAGGATCTGCTTCAGAAAAACTGCAACTGCTTCAAAAGATCCGGGATAGACGTCTCAACCAACCGCATGACTCCCCATGTCGTATGCAATCAGTATGTGATCAGATCCCGGCAACTCTTCCTGATGACCTAGAAAGAGTAGGATATCACAGCAAGTGTTATAAGCACTTTGTCCGCCACTTTCATCGTCTGGGAGATGATACAGAACCAGGGCCATCAACCTCATCATGGCATCACTCTCCTCGTAAACCAGGAGGTTCTGCTGAACCCATCTTCCCGCCAGAGTGTATATTTTGTGAGAAAGTTGAGACCAAAGATGCTCATCGCAATACTGAGAGGCCTACAACCTTCCCATCCTTTAAAAACAAAGAAAATGCATGGGAGCAAATCGAAACACGGGCTGAGAAAATGGGTCTCTATCGACTCCATCGAAAGGTGAAAAACAAAGACCTCTTTGCATGTGAGGCCAAACACCATCCGTCATGTTTTAAAGCTTTCCGCACAGCATTCTACAACTATGAGCGTGCGATTCACAGAGCCGAAGCACCAAAGGAGCAGGCTTGCATGTCAGCCGCCCATGAAAAGGCATTCAACTCAGTACTGGAACACATTCAAACCCAGGTCATCCAGCAGAATAAAGTTCTACAGCTTTCTTCCTTGCGCTTGCTCTATGTCGAGGAACTGAAACTGAATGGATATGAGAACTCAAATTATCGGTCAGAGAAACTACTGAAACGCCTACAGAATGACCCAATCAAGGAGCATATCCACTTCACGAAGGTTGATCATGACAAATGTGATGTCATTTCTTTCTGGCTTGTGCACAGCTCAAACATAACAGTTTCCAATGCTCTCGCACGAGCATTCACACTCGGAAGCACAAACAAGAACCAAAATGTTGCCCTCCAACTTCGCCAGGGTATTCTACAGGCTTTCAGAGAGTGTAAAGACCAACCATGGCCACCAACAGCTGAAGACATGGAGCTCAATCCTGAAGACATCCTACCTCCAGACCTTGTCCGCTTTCTCAGCGTGCTAATGACTGGCAAGGAGGGCATCGAGACAGAAAAGGTGAAGCGTCTGGTCTTCTCCATTGGACAAGATCTGTGCCGTGCAGTGTCAGATGGAAAATGGAAGTTACCAAAGCACATTCTCCTCTGTGTGACTGTAAGGCACCTGTTCCGAAGCAAACAGCTCACCACAATACTACACAGGCTTGGACACTCTGAGAGCTACGATTTCGCCTTGGAGTTGGAAACTGCTCTCGCCAAGGTCCTGGATGAAGTCTCAACTTATCGTACACCACAAATTGTGACAGGAGAGGGCAACCTTGTATTCCACTGTGAGTGGGACAACTTGAATAAAACCACTACCAGTGTGCACGGCAGCAACATTGTAAACAGTGCTGGAGGAATCATGGTGCAGGAGGTCAAGCCCGGGTTCGAGAGCAGCAAGGACCGAATGCTACCTACCATCAATAGGTCACAACAGCATAGCCTGAAGGTCGACACACCAAAAACTCTCCCACCCTTGCACTTTACTCGCGTTGGCCCGAAGTTCCCTGAAGGCTCATCATTCACACCGCCAGCAGAGAATGACACAGTCTATGCCACTACGATGCAAGAGTACTACATCTGGCTCTTCATCAGATACATCGGAAGCTGTGGCCTGCAGCCTGTGCCTGGGCTAGGGGGTTTCACCTCTGCAACTGGTTCTCCCCCACCCAGCAAATCAACAGTCGACTACTGCAGAACACCGGACACAGACATCCTCCTGATCCTGCTCCACCATGCCCACAACATCAAGCTGACGGTGTACCTGGATACAGGGTCAGGGAAGCATCGCCAACTTGTCAACGTCTCTGAGCTGGCAGAATCCCTGGGAGAGGACTACTGTGCCACTCTCCTGGGGTACTATGTGTTCAGCGGAGAAGACTGCACCAGTGCCTTCAAAGGGAAGGGAAAAGTCGGGCCCTTGAAAAAGCTGGAGAAGAATCCCAGGTTTCACAGGGCATTCGGTGAACTGGGTGACAACTGGGATGCCAACCCTGAGGTGGAGAGGCAGTTAGAAAAATTCACCTGTGTGATGTACGGCCAGAGTCGCGAGTCATCAGTGGACATTGTCCGTGCCAAGCTGCTACGAAAAATGGTGGGAGAGGACAAGACCTTCACATCCAAGTCCAAGGTTGATCTGGCTCGCCTTCCTCCATGCCAGTCTGCCCTGAAGCCGCACATCCAGCGTGTGAACCACCGCGTAGCATTGTACAAAAGAGCCGATCAACCTATCATCGAAAAGCCAAAACCTTATGAGGAGCAAGGATGGATAAGGACTGATGAAGGACTGTTGAAACCAATGTGGTCCAGTGGTCCCATCCTACCAACCTCACTGGTGGATCTTCTGAACACAGGAGAGCACGAAGAGGAGGAGGAAGAGGAAGGAGAAGAAGAGTTTGACTCTGACGATTTCGATGAAAATGATGATGACTGACTCAGTGTAGAATCACTAATGCTAATGATGTTTATCTAAAACAAGCAAGAGAAGAGTGGTCACATTGAGTGCTAGGACTATTTTGACAGTTGTAATATTTAGAAAAATAAAACTTTGTGTTAACGTCTGTGTAGACGGACCTTAATATGAGTCTATTATTTCGTAAAACTGTGATTATTTTGTAAATAAAGCACTAATTAGCATACTAGTATACCATAGACACATGTAATCATGTTATGAATAGTTCTATCATGATCTATGCCCTTCAAAACATGGGTCTAGACACCTTCATTTTTCAATTATCTGCAATATTGGCTGAGATATGTCAAAAATCGTTTTTTTGATAATGGCAGCAGTAATTTGCATAAAAATGGTATGTGGGACATTTTTTCAGCTTGGGGCCATAGCTAGTCATTTTCTACACATTTTTTCCAATCTAGAAACACTGATTAGAAGTATATCTCCGGGGGGGTGCAGGGGGACCTAGTCTTCCTACTAGACTAATTGAGCTAATTCAAGCACTCCTAACGCATCCATATTCATCATCCAATGTAAACTACCAATTGTAAGGCGTGCAATGCTTGCTGCTTCAAGGCCTTAAACGAACTCTTAACTAGAACGGCACTCAGTAGAGAGCATACATACCTCCGCCTGGTTGGCCACATCACTCAATGGTGAAGAATCACTTTTAAAAAAAAGAACTGTCATATCCGACGGAATCCATATTCAGATCTTCACCAAAATCGAATCGATTCTTCCTTGTCACACACCCAACCTCTCCACCAAGTTTCGTCAAAATCCGTCCACAGCTTTTTGAGATATCCTGCTATGTATCGTTTTTGGCCATATCTCTCAATGGTGAAGAATCGCTTAAAAAATTTAATAATTTTCATATCCGAATCCATATTCAGATCTTCACCAACATCGAATCGAATCGTCCTTGTCAGACACCCAACCGGTCCACCAAGTTTCGTCCAAATCCAGCCAGAACCTTTTGAGATATCCCGCTATGTATCGTGAGGTTCCTGCTATGAGATTCTGCATGGTCTAACTCTTAAACTCATTTTGTAAATGTTGTTTTTTGTATGTAAATGTTTAGTGTGATTAGATGTCCTTTGGTAAGGTCAAAGCATTCTATGTTTCTAGTGGTAACAGGTAAGTGTATACCTCACGTACATAATATTTTGGGGAAGAAAGTAAATGATGGTTTTGTTGCATGAAATACAGCAACCTCAAAATACAATGATCCTCCATTGATTAAGGAGAAAATTTGACCGAGCACATTTGTTCTTAGTGATGGGGAAAAATGGAACACATCGCACCTGGTTCTTTCTCCCCAGAGTCTGCACTAACATCGACCAAAGAGGGAAATGAAAGGATAAAAACAGTTGCACGTCCAGGACGAAGCAATAGGGTTGGAAGACCACCTGCTGGGCCAAAATACATTGAATGAAACATTGACAGTTATGGTACTTGGCGTGAGTTGAGAACAAGTTCAGTAAATGTTCAATGTTCATGTGCTAGTATTCGTGAAGAATTGCAATTCCATTTCTTACATTAACATCATTATGGGTGATTGTAGGAAATGTTCTGCAACATAATGATCTGTGGGCAGCCAATGACAAGAACCCGCCGTACATGAAGGTGCTTCCAAAGTTTATGATGGCCGCAACCACCCTGAGCGTGGCAGTGGCAGGCAGTTGCAATGGCAGTTGCAGTGGCAGTGGCAGTTGCAGTGGCAGTGGCAGTTGCAGTGGCAGTTGCAGTGGCAGTGGCAGTTGCAGTGGCAGTGGCAGTTGCAGTGGCAGTGGCAGTTGCAGTTGCAGTGGCAGTTGCAGTTGCAGTGGCAGTTGCAGTGGCAGTTGCAGTGGCAGTTGCAGTGGCAGTGGCAGTTGCAGTGGCAGTGGCAGTTGCAGTTGCAGTGGCAGTGACAGTTGCAGTTGCAGTTGCAGTTGCAGTGGCAGTTGCAGTGGCAGTTGCAGTGGCAGTTGCAGTGGCAGTGGCAGTGGCAGTTGCAGTTGCAGTGACAGTGGCAGTTGCAGTGGCAGTGGCAGTGGCAGTGGCAGTTGCAGTTGCAGTGCCACACACCAGCTCTGTTGTCCTGCCTTATACCTCTCACACGTTGCACCACCAAGTTCGGCCTCGGATCGTTGAGGCCCTCTGGGTTTTGTAAACGGTAGTGATTCGTGTGCAGTTATTTCCTGGGAGTGTGGCTGTGCCGCTGATGCGGTGCCCCTGTTTTCAGTAAGCATAAGCTGGTACTCATTTTTACGACCTCAGAAGGATGAGCAAGCTGAATCAACCCACCCAGTGTTATTTCGGAATGACAGGGGCTCAATCTCAAGACCCTAAGCCCAAGGATCGTAGGCAGCCACCTTAATCATTAAGCTAACATTCAACCAAATACAAATCAAGCGAGAAAATCGACTCGATCTTATTTTAATCGATTAATTCAAAGTCAGCCATTCGACTAAAAACAAAATAAATAGATGCACTTTTCTTTTGGTCAAACTAATGTCGGTAAAACTACACTCCGTCATGGGAATACATCACAGCAAAAAGGTCATTCCAGTCACCTGTACAGGTTGTGACGTCACCACATTTGCCATCCGCCATCTTGAATTTCAAGGAAACAAAATGAAACAACATGTGGACTGCATCGTTGTGTTTACATTTGTTAAGATAAGAGTTAAAATGGTGGATTTTTTGTTGTAGTTTTTTTTCGGCAAACTTTCTGATCTGGAGGATTTGTTATTGTAACCATAGACTGTATACTGGTTCAAGCAACAATATAAATATTTTGATATGGAGGTTGCGCTACGAGTTGTGATGGCCGTTCAAGAGGGATTCAGAATGAGAGGGATCACAGTAGTCCAAGAAAACGGAAAATTTTCTTTTATTTCTCAATATCTATTTATGTACACAAAGTAAGAGTATATGTGTCTCTCTGTGTGTGTATGTGCGTAAATATATACATACATATAGATATATAGATATATACAGTGCATTCAGAAAGTATTCAGACTGTTGTAAAAAGCAAAGTCTACAACAGTGTCTCCAATCTGTGTTTAATCTGAATCAATCTCAGACAGCATCTAGGGAGAAATCAGCAATCATCATATCAGTAACACTACAAGCATACGAGCAGGAGTTGATATGACATCCAAGCAAACAAGCAAGCAGCACACAATGTAATTCCCCTTACCATTCTAAGTATGCACATGAATGCCACATGATAGATGTCACAGGACTGCCCTCCGCGCTCCGCGGACAAGATCTTATAATAGCCATGTAGTGGACAGAAGTTGTCATAGCACCTGGGTTATAACTTGGATACAATTTCACTACATCCTCCCAGAGTTTAAAACTTTACTAGCAAGCCATTTAACTATATACCGATTTCGAGCATTGTAGCACTAATCAGCAGGTATATGTATATAAGACAGAAAAGGCTATAGAACTCCGATTAAAAAGGGTACTACCATTTCCGCAGTGTACCCATAGTACTAGTTAGCAATCAATTCTGGCAGCATACAATTATAGCAGCAATCAGTTTATAGCAGCATACAAATGGGAAAGAGAACCCCAATCAAGAAGATATTATCAAACAAAGAGCGCCGAACAACAGCTGTCACTCCCCGTGTGGGGTCTATATGCATCCGTGCTGTCAGCAGCTGATTTACCACGGGTCTTCCCCAGTCGACGCACTTGTAAGGTCAGGCGACCGGGTTGGAGCTACCACCGCCGGGATCGAACGTCCCAGGAGGAAACGGAGACCCGATTGACGGAACCTCCGTACTGGACTCGGGCTCATCAAATTCCCCGCAAGGCTCGAGATAAATGCATCGTCGCAGTAGTTTCACAGTGTGGTAAACGGGCACAGTAGCTAGGCCGAATTATTTGTACCTTGGCGAAGAACGGATCGTTATTGAGGGAAGCAGGCCCAGGTTCGGAGAGCCATGAGGCCAATACCAGTCCGCTACCTGTGCAGTGCTGACAGCGAATCATTTGCGATAACCGGACATGTGTAGCGATGCACAATTGGGTAGTAATCAGGAACAGGAGCCGCATGTAGCAAAGAGCCGTCCTGGGGACCATGTTGTGACACTGAAACGAGAACGAGAAACGGGAGCGGTAAGAGCCAAACGCTAGCAAGAGCCCTTCGAAGCCCATAGCTAATTCCTCCCATGGCCCACTAGCTTGAGTCGAAGTCAAAGTCTCCATTTCCGGGTTGTAGATGCGCGGTCGCAGCTCCACGCAAACAGGCCACCCTCGACACAAACGATGAACGTCCCCTACGGATTAGGGCAAGTTCCGGCTGCGCATGAAGTGGGTCGATTGCATCGCACCCATTTGACATAGTGATTCACGAAGATCGCAGAGAATGCGGAGAACTTCGCCCACAGCGATGCCCGCACACGTGGCCCATGTCGACGCATCCGCAGCTAAGCTTCCCCGCCCCGGGCGATAAGTGATGCCCCCACGAGTCATCCTTTCGTTTCGAATACGCATGTCGGCATGTCACGTGTCATCTATTAACACAATGCTCTGTTGATCGGTAATTACCGCGGATGTGTCACACACATGTGTGTCACACTCATGTGATGTGACACCACAAGGGCATCATTCATTATCCCTTAGAAGGTGAGAAAACGCGGCAGTCGCCCCCCCCCCCCCCCCCTGGATCAGGGTCGCCGCGATGTCCCGGACGGATACCCCTATAGCCAAAACAGAGGGTATGTTCTCATCCACCGAGATCACAGTCGCGCTAGCTATGTGTACCTTCAGCCTTGATAAGGCGACCTTCACTGCCTCGGTCAGAGGGAATGTTTTGCAATCAACAATTGAACGAGGCGTCTCGGAGTCTCAGAGTCTCAGCGTCAGAACCCAGCGAGAATTAGGTGCAAACATGCTCAAGGACGTACGATCACGCGGCGCTGCCATGTCTAGCAAGAGTCGCAGACGCTCGTTGTCGGGAGTTATCTTCCCACGGGTCACCGTGTACCCTAAAATATCAATCGTCCTAGCGTAGGAGCGACATGCGTCCTCACTGAGAGGAAAGTCATACTGCCACGCGTCTTGTAGGAACCGCCGCAAATGATCTATGAGATCATTGATGAGATGAGAGGAGATCACTATGAGCGATCACTATGACCACTGTAGCGATGATGTCATCAACAACCCTTTGAAAACACGCAACCCCGGTTAATTGCTCTGTAGCGATGGTGTCATCAACCACCCTTTGAGAACACGCAACCCTGTTAGGTACACCAAAGGGCAAAGGCAAGCCCGACTCGTCCCTGTAATATAATTTCTTTGATCTACCACTGAACTCCAACTGAAACTTCAAGAAACTTGTTTCAACAAAATCAATGTTTTATTGGCTTTAGAGAGTTTGTTGTATAAATAAAATGTACTAAGTCTAGATCTTTAACGACGTCGTTCTGCAGGTCTTTGTTGAAGCTCTTCTTGCACTTCTTGTACTTGAACAGTTCAGTTGGTCTTCCAGTTTTCACTGACTTTCCAGTTGCTCTCTCTCGGTTATAAAGCAAAAACTCCTTTGATCTTACGAGCCTTGGTATGCAGGGGTCAACCCAGGGGCAAATACCCCTGGGACATGAGAGCTTGCAAACATCTCTGCTTCTCATCCAAAAGCCTTATTTGGCTCTTTTGGGATAACTGTCTATGTTGGGAACTGGAAGCACTACATAATTCCTCCAAGAGGTCACTTTCTTATGACCTGCCTGAGGGGGAATTTGCCCAGACCTGGGGTTGTCAGAGATGACAAAAGCTATTCCATAGAAAGCGCATTTCTGTCCTGGCTCCATAAATGGAACAAAGGCTATTTTGACAGGCACAGATGCTGTCTTTAATTATATTGGCTCTAGTCCCAAGGCTTTTGCTCATTTGCAAGGTAAAACATATTCCATTTTACACAAGATCACATTGAGATATATTTTAGCAATATTGTCAATATGAATATTTATTCCACAGTCCCTGATTTTTTCTTTTTGTTTATATTAACCATTAATCTAAACATTACCACATTAAATATTCAAACCATCAATTTGGTAATCCAATTTTCTAAGGCATACACCATCATTCTGGAAGAATTTTGATCACAAAACATTTCCTTGTTCATTGACTCTTACCATGCTGATAATTCAATTCAACTCATTTGCATAAAGATCACAAAACATTTCACCTTTACCAAAACACAATAATTTCAGTTCATCATTAAAAATAATAAAGCATCTGCAACATTTGGCAAAACGTTTGCCTTCAATCAAATATTGACTTTCTTTGTTTGAAAAAAAGGGGCTGATCACTTGTGTTTGAAATTCAAGCATGAAACATTTTTTCTTCTGATGTCTTCATAACACCTACACTATTTGCGTAGGATTTTCCGCTGTTGTGATAGCTGGGCAGAGTCATAAACTGACCCTGCTCTCCATGCAGCATCCTTGCCACTCTTGCTGTGAGCCATAGTAGATTTGAACAAGGCCTCCATCCAGTTGAAGTCGACTAGCCTCCTCACTCATCGTGAGTATGGAGCAAGTGTTGATGTGATGTTGATTGGCCAGCAAGATGTGGAGCAGGGATGCCAGATGCATCCACAATAATGTTGGGACCATGGTATTCAAGTCGTCCATGGTCCATACCAGGAGCAACCAGCAGAATCGTGCACAGCTGTTGTAAAGGAAAAGGCACAGCCGTTCGCTTGCAGCTCCATGCTGGCTCCCCGGAAGTTGGTGAAGTAATGACACACGTCACCGCATCCCGTAGAAGTTGCAGGTAAAATGTCGTCGTCCTGCAATTGCTGATGTGATGAATGTTCGAGGTATTCGAACAAAAGTAAGTGATCGCCCTTTTTCATATGTTGCAGTGTGATCCAGACAAATGGTCACATAATTTTCCCTTGGTGAAGGTAAACATCCATCTTACAAAGGAGTATGTCTTCATCATTCTTTGAGAAGGAGGGTGTATGCCAAGATTAACTTCATTTTTCACAAATTTTCCTTTCTCAAACTTCTTCCCAGATGTCGTTATCACCCCATTTGGGATGTGATCTTGTCTTTCCTTTACTCAGCCACATTTATATCTGCTCTCCACACAGATTGAATCAGATGGGGTACATCGTAACATGAAATCACTATATTTTTTAACTAATCATGTATATCTTATAACAACTTCACACGAATAATATTCAAATCAGGTATGTGTTTTATACTACTAAACTAAGAATAGCATCCACAATTGCTTTCAGGTTAATAGAATTCAAAAATTAAACTCATGCAGGTATTGTAACACAACTCAAAGAAAATAAATGCATTAATAATGAGTATATATGATTGAAATCACAAACAGGAATATCTAATTCCCAACAAATCTTGCAAACAAGCAAACTATGCATAATGTATTATTATCATAGTCCTCCCCACTTTTTGTTTTTCTTTAACAGTGTAACTTGTGGTGATATGAGTTCATCGATCTTGTAAAACGGACACAATTCACAACATTTTGTTATGCCCTTATTTTAACTCTACTGTATTCATTTGCAACATCACTTGATTCAATCTTTGAATCTCAGTATTCATGTCGCCATAGAAGTCTTCCTCTTGTGGTTCCACATTTATTTCCTCATTTGTTGTTGCTTTTATTTCCTCTTTTGTGGCTGCTTGCACCATCATAGTGTTGTTTGTTATCTTATTCAAACCCACCGTCACTAAGGTTTTCAAGCAAGCCACCACTAAAACTATTGCCAATATAACTACTAATCCAATAAACAAGTATTGGAGTATCTCAGCTGCCACTCCCCCCAATGTGTTTTCCAGCTATGCAAAGGCACCCCCTTTCACATAATCGTGATATCTTGCTCCCTCTTGTCTTATTGTATTGGCTATGTTATAAACGTCTCCCGAATTATCAGGTATATATGTACAACAATCTGTACCAATCACTGCGCATGTACCTCCTTTTTCCGCTAACAGCATATCTAATGCCATACGATTTTGTAATGCCATGGTTCTTGTTGCTGCCAGCTCACTTGTAAGTTGTGTCAATCCACTAGCTGTTTTATTTGCCAATGTTTTTATAGCCAATGCCATTTGCCGTAGTTCATGTCCTGCCTTCCAGGTTCCATAAAATGGAAATACTACCATTCCAACCCATTCTCCCATACTAACAGTTCTTTTCTGCCTAGAATGCAGGATACGCATTGGTGACGTTGTTAACAAGCGCATGTGTGGAAGTACAAACCCAAGAAAACATGTTCCGAACCATCCTGACGGAAGATACGGATATGCCTTGTGTCCACATATAAAATATGTATTATTATATGTCCATGTGTTGTCCATTCCCCAAGTGCCTTCCCAATATAAAGTTAAACCCTTCGTGCCATTTGGTCCTAGTGGGACAGGTGTTCTCATCCAGCCTTCTTCGCGACCATAATTGTGGCATTTAGAGGTTCCCATAGACCTGTTATGCGTAGGCGTTTGGGGTCTGGTGATACACATTAATCCTGTCATTTTTTGTTGAATGGTCATGTAAGAGGGCATTTTGTCCTTATCATATGCAGGTCTATAACTGTCCTCAAATTGGTAACAATTATATCCTCCTCTTTGCCATCCCATTTCCCCTGACATTTGGCCGTCAAAATCTGATGCTATCAGGGTGTCAGGGAAGCGGCTACATAACTCTTCCCAACCAAAAGGAACTGCCTCCAATGGTACTCCGATCTCACTAGAATGCGGCATTTGTGTACATATCCAACAATTACTTTCATTTGCTATGTCAGCCCTTGTGTGGGCTAAATGTAAAAAAGTATTAATCCCGTGTAATCCATCGGGTCCTAAAGGTGTGTCCCTATCTTCCATCAAACTTCTCTTTTGCTTATGTCGTACCACATAATCATATATCTGTATGTCGGCCACCAATGTTGCGTTTTGTGCTTTCATTACCCCGAAATAATGCATGCAACACAGAGTCCCCACCACTAGAGAACTCATTCCTAGGATAAATATCACCATTTTCAAGGAGTATCCGAAGTAGAAGTCTCTGGTTTTCCCTGATTGGTCGGCTTGTCTTGATAAGGTCTTTCCCTGTGTCCCACCTGTATCCATCTGTAAAACATGTGAGCTACCCCTTGTATATGTCCATACCTATAACATAATTACATGTCAATGATATTCAACATTATACCGAACTCATAACTAGCAAGCTTCCTAACAGGTAAATAAAGAAAAAAATCCCTTAATATTTAACATAATCTGATTATTTGCCTTTCCCTGATCCCCCTATCTCCTGGGGTCCAACTAAATCCCCTGATCATGAGTGTAGTTGTGATACATTATCACTCATGCTGCACTAATATCAGTAGATAATTGTATGTCCTGTAAGCAAATAAATGTCTCAAGTAGGAATACTACATGTTGAAAATGCAATGTTTATCAATGCAAGGGGTGTTAAAATGTAATTCAAATGAATGGAAATCATGACTTTCATTTATCTGCCACTGAATGTTCTGCTGGGCTGCCGGGTGCAGCCTCATTTTCTGCGGGACTGTCCTCCTTAGCCCCATGTGCTCGCTTGCAATGAGAGGCATGAATCCAACTTGGTCTACCTTGGCATTTCACTGCAGTATGTGTTGTCAGCAGGACCTGATGTGGTCCTGACTATCGTGGTGTCAACGCAGTTTTCCGTTTGAAAATTTTGATGTACACATAATCTCCAGGTTGAAAAGAATGACACTCATTCTCTGCAGGTTCTGGTAAAGCTTCCTTCACCTGGGAATGAAACATCTTCACAATTTTGCTCAATTCAATACAGAAGGAGTACATCAAATCATCCATCTGATGAATATCCATCTCCTTGATTGTCAAGGGAGGTGAATGAGGTACCCGCATTGGTCTCCCCATCAAGATTTCATTTGGGGATAATCCCGTTCTCCTATTGGGAGTAGCCCTCATCGTGAGGAGTGCAAGAGGAATGGCAGCCGGCCATTTCAAGTTGGTTTCCGCACAGATTTTGGCCAACTTGTTCTTTATTACTCCATTATGTCGTTCCACTGCTCCCGCCGACTGGGGGTGATAAGGACAGTGAAGATGAAGGTTTATCTGCATTGCCTTACCCAATTCCTTAACGACCCCTGCTGTGAAATGCGTACCCTGATCAGAAGAAATCCTGCAAGGAACTCCAAAGCGACATATGAAGTCCTTCAACAGAATCTTCACAACTGTTTTTTCATCTGCATGTTGACAAGGGTAAACCGCTACCCACTTCGTGAACATATCTACAATCACTAAAACAAACTCAAATCCAGCGCACTTCTTCATTTGGATAAAATCCATCTGTAAATGTAGGAATGGACCTGACGGTGCGGGATGAGCTCCTGGTGTAGTCTTTTCACCTTTTCCTGGATTATACGCCTGACACACCTGACATGTAGCACAACATTGCTCTGCCACAAGTGTAAATCCAGGTGCATACCATCGTCTTGACACCGATGCACACATTCCTCCTTTGCCTGTATGACTCACTCCATGAGCCAGATGAGCAATCCATGGCAACAACTGGCGAGGAGCAACAACACGCCCATCGCGAGAAGTCCATAATTTAGACTCCTTGTCAAATGTGCATCCAGTCTGTACCCACAAATCTTTTTCCCGGTCCTCCACCACGTCTTGCATAGCACTGGCGTCTTGCAGCGTCGGGGTGTTTTCAGGAATCCTTACAGGTCCCTGTATAATCACTGGGTCTTGTTCCAAATGTGCCGCAAGCTTTGCTGCTTCATCCGCCCTTGCATTGCCCTGCGAGACGTCATCTCTTCCTCGTGTATGGGCCTCACATTTGACCACTGCAATTGCAGATGGTAGAAGGATTGCTTCCAAAAGGCTAGCAATCAACTTCCCGTTTTTAATTTGGCTTCCTGAAGATGTCAAAAAGCCTCTCTGTTTCCAGAGAGCACCATAATCATGAACAACCCCATGCGCATACCTGGAGTCTGTATAAATGGTGACTCTCTGGCTTTCTGCTAAACAACAGGCTCTAGTTAATGCATAAAGTTCTGCCTGTTGAGCCGAGTAGGTGTTTGGTAATTTCCCACTCTCCCATGTCTCAGCATCTGTGCATACTGCATATCCCGTCATTAGTGAACCATCCAATGCTCTTGATGATGATCCATCAACATACAGTACCAGATCTGCATCTGGGATGGGAATGTCCTTCAAGTCAATGCGAGGCACTAGTGCATGTGCCAATACCTCCGCACAATCATGGGGCTCACCATCGTCCTCTGTTGGCAACATAGATGCTGGGTTCAGCGTTGGACAACGCTGAATGGTAAGGTTTGATGGCGTCAATAACCCTAGTTCATACGTTGTAGCACTTGATGCTGAAAGGTGCTGTGTTCCTGCCTTCAGCAAAACCATCGCCACCGCATGCTCAACAAGAAGAATTAAGGGGCACCCCAGGACTATTGTAGCTGTGGCTTCTACTGCATATGATGCTGCTGCCACTGCTCGCAAGCACTGTGGAAACCCTCATGCTACTGGATCCAATTGAGTGCTGTGATACGCTATGGGGCGCAGTTTTCCCCCATGTTTTTGTGCCAACACTGATTGGGCAAATCCCCCTTTCTCATGTGAATAGAGAAAGAAATTTTTGTCATAATCTGGCAGTCCTAAAGCAGGAGCTGATGCTAAGGCATCTTTCAGTGTCGTAAAAGCTTGTTCAGCCTTTGTGTATCATTTAAAGTGAGACATGTTGTTTTTTTCTCTCTATTTCCCAATGAACTGTTTCATATCTGTCTGATCAATTTTGGCTGATTGTCTCACAAATGAAGGGTTTAGTTGCCTTCAGTGGTTGTTAAACTTGAATTTGTGATCAGACAGGATTGAAAAATATGTCAGATATGATCCAGAGGCAGAACGGTGATTTGTCAATTGACAGAAGGTACGGATCAAAGGTGACGACTGATGATCATATATCTCCGTCAGTGGATGGAACTGTTTTGGCAACATTGGGAAAAGGCTTAGGTATAGAGTTATCTGATTGATTAATGTAATTGAATTGATTTAATCGAATAAATTGATTGATGGATAAAAAGTGCGGTCTCAAGAAAGAAGCTTTGAGATATTTGTGAAACATCAATGTGAAGACAATCTTGGAAAACGAGCAAGGTGGTGAGTCTATAGTTATGTAGTTATATTATATGTGGTTATTTTCTGTTTGATTCCCCCTCAACAGAACGACTTACTGATCCAGACTCATCTGCAACACCGATCAGTGAGATTGGGATGTGGAAAAGCCACAGGACAGGGAGACTCTCTGGAAATCACCTGAAGTCATCGATTGAAAAGGTGGAGAGATACTTCCTGGGAGACCACAGAGTGGAGCTTATAGGAATAAGCTAGAAAACAACGCATTCAACGCTACTCTGTATAAGGTGGAACAAACTTCAGAGATTTTTGCAGTACACACAGTTGATAGTGGGTACAGGTGTAGTCCGATGTGTAGTCCTAGTAGTTATTTGGTACATTGAGTGAGTATAGAGTGTTACTCACACACAGGCAAAATGGGAAGTGGACTCTGCAAGGATAAACAAGGTCAATTAGACTTGAGTCAAAGAGGTGCTTGTATCAACTCCATGTATCAGAAATATGGGGCAGAATCACTTAAAGATGTGGAATCCTGGCATGAATGGACAAAAGGACGAAAAAGGGAATTCCCACAGGATGGCACCTTTGACAGGAACATATTGGAAACACTCAGAGAAGAATTGGAAGCAAGAGGGAGACAGAAGTTCAAAGTGGATTGGCAACCATTCTATTACTGGGACGTTGAGTCTCGGGACAGGGAGACCAAAGCAAAGATGGGGGGCTTGAAGAAAGAGGTGAAACAGATACAGCATAGATTGGGCAAGGTATCCACTCAGATGCCTCTTCAAGTGAGCAATGGAAAGCAATCCCAACCCAAATTGTATCCAGAAGCAAGGTCATACGAGATAAATGAACTGGAAGAGGAAACTCCTCCACCTTATCGGAGAAATATTGTATATCAGCCACAGGTAGTACCTGTACCTGTACCTGCCGAAAGACCAGAACAGAGTGCAGCGATTGGTTCTAGTCAACAGAGGACAGGTGAAAGAAGTGACCCATCTGAGGTACCTACCCAAGAGGGTGCAATTGGGGCACAGGAACCGACTCAAAGTGGGCAAGCGATGCAATCAGCTGCTATACCTTTATCATGCTCTCCATTTCACCATACAAGGAGTAAGGGTCGTGTGATAAATGCCAATCAATCTAACGATCAATGTGATTGGCTAGTGAATAATCAAAAGTTGACTCTCTCACAGGGAGGTTTTGAACAATGTGGTGTTATGAATTTTCCTCAGCGGCAATTTCCAGGGGCAAATCAGGAACACCCAGATCTGATGTATAGACCATGGCAGGTACATCAATTGAAGGCATTGCAGAGTAGTATGCCATCAATCAAAACAGATCCACTTCAATTTGCGGAGGAACTGCGATTGATTGTGGAAACTCAGTTGCCCACTGCAAGAGACATGGAAATACTTTTGAAGTGGTTAATTCCTAATACCACCACTTTGAGGAACTTAATGCGTGAGGCAAACTGGGTAAATGCGGAAGATGGACAGTTAGACATGCCCACGGAGGCTAGAACGGCACAGATAAATATTTGGTCAACATCCCAGATAGGAATCTGGTGATACATACTGCGCAAATCATGCGTGCTGTAGACCGCATATTGAGCGTCCTGGCGAACTAGCTCGTCCAGGCCAGAGAGTGGGCAGGCGCCCGCTGCGAGAATCTATTTATGGTGTGTGAGTAATCGATCACCAAGTGCTTACGATGAGTCTCGGTTCGGACTACCAATGCTTGAGAACGCCAAGGTGATCGACTTAGTTTGATTATTCCTTCTTTCAGAAGGCGGCTTGTCTCTTCAGCGATGAATTGCGCATCAGCCTGTGAGTGGCGCCTTGATTTGATCGTGACCGGGACGCAATCAGGAGTTAGGCTCGGGAATAGCGACAGCGGCTCAATAGCCATGCCCGCCAAAGCACAGACAGAGAGGGTAGCCATGCGTCTTGTAGGAACCGCCGCAAATGATCTATGAGATCATTGATGAGATGAGAGGAGATCACTATGAGATGATCAAGATACACAAAGACATCTGTTAATTGCTCTGTAGCCAAAGCACAGACAGAGAGAGGGTAGAGTCCCCTTGGAACTTAATTTCCAACCGACCATGTCGATGGAGGAAATAGAGTCCCAGTAAAATCGCAGCACATAAGGTAGGCAAAACCATTAGGTGGACAACCGGGTACATCGTGACATTAATCACTAGCTTAACACGACATTCCCCCTTAATGCGCATCCAGAGTGCCTGCGAGGCCACGAAGATCCGGCGCGATGTCCCCAGAATCGGCCATCCGTGCCGTCGGACGAGGCTCACATCAACGTAGCTTTCAGTCGATCCCATGTCGACAAGAGAGTTCGCTTCCTGTCCTTCAATCAATACTGGGACGACAGCGCTGGACAAGCCGTGCGGTCCGGGCAGTGTCGGGACCTCTATTGGTGCAGGTCGAGCCTCGCGCGTTGAGGAGATTCCGGCCAGCGTCGGTCGGGGATGCCACCCTCGTGAAGCGCGGCAGACCTTTGCGGAATGTCCCTTCCGGGCATGCGAGTAGCATGTCACATCTCGTGCCGGGCACGCAGTTCTGGGATGGGTCCGATTTCCACAGAAGAACTTAGCGTTACCCCAGCCGAGGCGGTCGCCGCCAGACTCGTACCTTCGGCTCCGAGGGCTTCCATCGGCTCGTCGGTGTCTTTCACTGAGTAGAGGCTTCTGTCTGGCCACTCTGCCACCATGAAGCCCAGATCGGTGGAGTGTTGCAGTGATGGTTGTCCTTCTGGAAATTTCTCCCATCTCCACACAGGATCCCTGGAGCTCAGCCAGAGTGACCATCGGGTTCTTGGTGACCTCTATTACCAAGGCCCTTCTCCCCCGATTGCTCAGTTTGGGCAGGCGGCCAGCTCTAGGAAGAGTCCTGGTTGTTCCAAACGTCTTCCATTTAAGAATTATGGAGGCCACTGTGCTCTTGGGAACGTTCAATGCAGCATTATTTTTTTTTTGTAGGCTTCCCCAGATCTGTGCCTCGACACAATCCTGTCTCTGAGCTCTGCAGGCAGTTCCTTCGACCTCATGGCTTGGTTTTTCCTCTGATATGCATTGTCAGCTGTGAGACCTTATATAGACAGGTGTGTGCCTTTCCAAATCATGTCCAATCAATTGAATTTACCACAGGTGGACTCCAATCAAGGTGTAGAAACATCTCAAAGATCATCAAGAGAAATGGGAGGCACCTGAGCTAAATTTCAAGCGTCATAGCAAAGGGTCTGAATACTGATGTAAATGTGATATTTCCGTTTTTTATTTTTAATAAATTTGCAAAACTTTCTAAAATCCTGTTTTCTCTTTGTCATTATGGGGTATTGAGTGTAGATTGATGAGGGAAAAATGAATTTAAACGATTTCAGCATGAGGCTGCAACATAACAAAATGTGAAAAAAGTGAAGGGGTCTGAATACTTTGTACATGCACTGTGTATATATATATATATGTATAGATGTGTAGACGTGTGTGTACATGTAGATGTGTGTGTGTGTAGACATGTGTGTAAATGTAGATGTGTGTATGTGTAGCTGTGTGTGTATGTGAAGATGTGTGCATGTGCAGTCGTGTGTGTATATGTTGATATGTGCACATGTAGATGTGTGTATGTGTAGACGTGTGTGTATATGTGGATGTGTGTATGTGTAGACGTGTGTGTATATGTAGATGTGTGTATGTGTAGACGTGTGTGTATATGTAGATGTGTGTATATGTAGATGTGTGTGTATATGTCGACGTGTGTATATGTGGATGTGTGTATATGTAGATGTGTGTATGTGTAGCCGTGTGTGTATATGAAGATGTGTGCATGTGCAGTCGTGTGTGTATATGTTGATGTGTGTACATGTAGATGTGTGTACGTGTAGACATGTGTGTATATGTGGATGTGTGTATGTGTAGACGTGTGTATATGTAGATGTGTGTACATGTAGATGTGTGTATGTCTAGACGTGTGTGTATTGTGTATATGTGGATGTGTGTATATGTAGATGTTTGTATGTGTTGACGTGTGTGTATATGTAGATGTGTGTATGTGTAGACGTGTTTGTATATGTAGATGTGTGTAAGTGTCGACGTGTGTGTATATGTAGATGTGTGTATATGTAGAAGTGTGTATGTGTAGACGTGTGTGTATATATAGATATGTGTATGTGTGGACGTGTGTGTATGTGTGGACGTGTGTATGTGCAGACGTGTGTGTATATGTAGATGTGTGTACATGTAGATGTGTGTATGTGTAGACGTGTGTGTTTATGTGGATGTGTGTATATATAGATGTGTGTATGTGTAGACGTGTGTGTATATGTAGATGTGTGTATGTGCAGACGTGTGTGTATAACGTGTGTGTATATGTGGATGTGTGTAAATGTAGATGTGTGTATGTGTAGATGTGTGTAAATGTAGATGTGTGTATGTGTAGATGTGTGGACGTGTGTGTTTATGTAGATGTGTGTAAATGTAGATGTGTGTAAATGTAGATGTGTGTATGTGTAGATGTGTGGACGTGTGTGTTTATGTAGATGTGTGTATATGTCGATGTGTGTAAATGTAGATGTGTGTATATGTAGATGTTTGTATATATAGATGTGTGTATATATAGATGTGTGTATATATAGATGTGTGTGTGTGTGTATGTGTATATATATATAGGTGTGTGTGTGTGTGTGTGTGTGTGTGTGTGTGTGTGTGTGTGTGTGTAACTAATGTATGTACACGTGTGTTTGTGTGCGTGTGTGTATATAATGTATCTGTATGTGTGTGTGTATGTATGTGTATATAATGTATGTGTGTGTGTGTGTGTATATGTGTGCGGGTGTGTGTGTGTGTGTATGTGTGTGTGTGTGTGTGTGTAACTAATGTATGTACACGTGTGTTTGTGTGCGTGTGTGTATATAATGTGTCTGTGTGTGTGTATGTATGTGTATATAATGTATGTGTGTGTGTGTGTGTGTGTATATGTGTGCGGGTGTGTGTGTGTGTGTGTGTGTAAATGTATCAAGATTACCGAGTCATTTCACCATCTGAAGAACTGCATGTTGACATGATCACGACCTGCCTGTGCCTGCCATTGGTCGAAAGCACCTTTCACATCATGATTGCAGTTTCCTCGAGATTTGTTCCGGACAGATAATTTCAATAAACCTGCAAACACAGATGATGCTCAGCAATTGTTGGGCTGTGCGACTGCCAAGCCTCAGCTTTCCAACTGAATCAACAATTCACAACATGGGCAATGATTCAGCGAGCAAACGGTGGTGTCATTGTTGGCCTGAGGTTTGTGGACTGAATGGTTTGTGTTGTGAGATTAAAATGGCGACAACAATGAAGGGAAGAAAGTAGGTCGTTGGCCTTTACCGGTTGATCAATGAATGACATGCATTCATTTATTTCGCCGGTGGATGATGATGAATGCCGAGTCTTGATTGGGGAGTCACAAAGAAGTGGATTATTCAAATGGCGTGGGTGAGTTTATCAGAAACTGATGAATCGCCACCTTCGGTGTGGCAGCTCGGAACGACTCGACACGTTTGGAGAATGTTCTTTCATCCTGTCCCATCCTATGTCGTAAAGGAAGGAATACCCGTTGGCCGTTGGTGGTGTTGGAACCTTGGCAACGACCTCACTGAGAGTGTTTAGTGACGTCAGCAATTTGCACACACAACACTGCCCCCTGATTGGAGGACAAAGCAACGTCTATTCATGACCGGTGAAGTGGAAAATTAGTGTTGCTTAGCTTTTTCCATGGACAAACATCCGGGGTCAAAGCTTGTCCTTGAGCTTGGGTATGATACAGACTTGGCATTTAATATGGAATATTTTTTTTGTGGGGGTGAACTTACTTTTCAAGATGACTTAGAACCAAAAGTTCATTGGAATTATGTTGAAATTATTCTAGATTTTGTTAATGTGACCTTTAAAAGAAACAAAAACCACATTTGACATTTTGAAACAAATAAATTGATCCTTGAAAGTGATGTAAACTGATATCGAACTCAATTCATGGACAGTACTGTGTTAAACTTCTGTGCGTTTTCCAGAAGTATCTCTTTATTTTGCACATTAGCCAATTTTTTTTTAACAAAAACAAAAGTTAAATTACGACTGGGATTACGGACAGTAAAATTACAGTTCAGTACTTCGTGTAACCCCCACGAGCATTCAGGAGAGCACGTACATGTTGAGGCATGCTGTTCACGAGATTTGCCAAGGTTTGGACAGGAATCGCTTGCCATGCAGTGACAATAGCCTGCTGCAATTCACGCACCGAGGTCGGCTGCTGGTCCAAGTTGTCGATTTGACGCGTTCATTCTGCCCACAAGTTCTCTATCGGATTCGTATCCGGGGACATGGCAGGCCACTCCATATGCTCTACACCACGGTCAGCAAGAAAGTGTTGGATCATGCGAGCATGATGAGGCCGTGCATTGTCATCTTGGAAGTCCACAATAGGACTGCGCATGCGCAAGATTGGAGGTCTCGTCTCTTCAAAGCTGTCCATGCGCGCTCGCTTTCGAAGTTAAGTAACTTTTCACAATTGTGTTTTTGTCGAAACTGTATCTTTCTCTCGGTGTATGTACCTATTGGGGTGTATGTGTAAACGTGTGTGTATATATGTAGACGTGTGTATATGTGGATGTGTGTATATGTAGATGTTTGTATGTGTTGACGTGTGTGTATATGTAGATGTGTGTATGTGTAGACGTGTGTGTATATGTAGATGTGTGTATATGTAGAAGTGTGTATGTGTAGACGTGTGTGTATATATAGATATGTGTATGTGTGGACGTGTGTGTATGTGTGGACGTGTGTATGTGCAGACGTGTGTGTATATGTAGATGTGTGTACATGTAGATGTGTGTATGTGTAGACGTGTGTGTTTATGTGGATGTGTGTATATATAGATGTGTGTATGTGTAGACGTGTGTGTATATGTAGATGTGTGTATGTGCAGACGTGTGTGTATAACGTGTGTGTATATGTGGTAGTACCATGGGGTTTTGGAAACACTTTAATGAACCTAATGAATGAAGGTAATAATCCTTTAATGAACGTTTAATGTTGAATGAACGTTTAATGTTTAATGAACGTTTAATGCCCTTCGATATCCGGGGCCGCATGCGCGCTACACTGGACGGGCCAGCGTGTACCTTGCCCTTCGCCGTCAGGCTCGGGTAAACCGCTGAGCCCCATCTGTGATGGGGACTGGGGCTTGAGACAGTGTCCCACGAACGAGGAATTCCCAGTAAGCGCGAGTCATCAGCTCGCGTTGATTAAGTCCCTGCTCTTTGTACACACCGCCCGTCACGACTACCGATCGGACGGTTTGATGAGATCCTCGGATCAGCCCCTGCACGGGCCGTTCTCGGGTCGTGCCGGTGCACCGAAAAGATGAGCGAACTTGACTGTCTAGAGGAAGTAAAAGTCGTAACAAGGTTTCCATCGGTGAACCTGCGGAAGGATCATTATCGGGACAACATGAGAGCGAGCGAGACGCGAGACGTACATGGTACGTGATCGTCCATGTACTGTTTAGCCATGTACTGTTTAGATTTTGATGATTTGCGTGTGATATGATTCAACGGATGTTTATATAAATCGTTTAAAATAAAAAAGCCTTCAATTTCTGATATTTTACCTTTTCATGTGGGCTTCCCAATTGAAGACCCGCCCGTAGGGCGTGTACCGTTGCTAGTATACAGAATGTACACTTTACTACTATCTTACTATAATTCACCAAATGTCCGTCCGTCTGTCTGTCTGTCTGTTCGAAGGTACCGTAAAAGCTGCTGAACCGATCTCAACGATATTTTCGGTGGGTAATCCTGGGATCTCCAGGAGTAAAATAGGCGATTTAGTTTTCCCAATTTCAGCTTTAGTCTCCAGCATTCTCAGGTTTGGACTCCCGCATAACATTCACGTTCGCATAACGTTCATTGTTCTCATTGTGACGATGTTGCTTTCCCGGTGCCGCACAAACGGCTGCACCGATAGCTGCACGGCTGCACCGATCAGACTTGGTGACCTCGGACAAAGACCTTTTATAAGGACATGGGTTGAATCCCTGCTTGAGAGAATTCTAACCCATTTCAACTGAAGGAAACACGTATCGGGAGTACATACGACATAGCGATTGTGAACACGATTATCGATCACGATTCACGATCACGATCATCACGATCATAGTGTATCGATCACTGTGGGACATTTGGTGAAATATAGTAAGATACTGTTTAGATTTTGATGATTTGCGTGTGATATGATTTAACGGATGTTTGTATGAATCGTTTAAAATATAAAAAGCCTTCAATTTCTGATACTAGCAACGGTACCCGCCCTATGGGCGGGGCTTCAATTGGGAGGCCCAAATTAAAAGGCTAAACATCAGAAATTGAAGGCTTTTTTTCTTTTATACGATTTATATAAACATCCGTTAAATCTCGATCAGTGCAGCTGTGCAGCGATCGGTGCAGCCGTTTGTGCGGCACCCGGGAAAATAACGTCATGCGGGAGCAAGTATCAGCAGGATGTGGCAGTGTGGGAGTCCACGTTTCTGATCCTCCTTCATGCCGAAGTAGCCCACCACTTCTCCAAGCATTCTGCTCTTCAGATCCGCCATGACAGATTTAAGCTTGATACTGAAGACGCGTGCAGTTAGTACTCCCGATGTCGTATGGACTCCCGAAATGTGTTTCTTTCATTGTAAAAACTACCAAATCAATAGTTAAAAGGATTTTGAGCCGATAGCTGTTACGGCCTTGGCAAGATCGTTGGAGACAGCGATCTGTTGGCATTTTCACCGCCCAAATAGCTATTTGGAATTCTCTCATGTAGAGATAAAACTCACGTCGTTCGAACTATGGCCGAGGTCATTATGTCACTGCAGAAGACCTCGACTGTTGCCTCTGCACAGCGTTGGACTGTCATGCTCCAGCGACACGGTGCGCCGTTCCCAGACGCAGGAGTACTCCGTGGTTCAGCGAAGTCAGGGCTGCCAAAAAGGAACGACGACGTGCCGAGAGACAGTGGCTGAAGACTGGCCTCAAAGTCCATAAACAGTTGTATAACATAGCTAAAAGACTCGTCATAAAAATCATTCTGAAAGCAAAAACGTCATATATTTCTGATCGGATTACTAGGAGCTCCTCCTGCAAGCAACTGTTCAGCATTACCAACCGCCTGTTTGCCACCAAAAATAAATCCGTTCTTTCCACTGTGTTTCCTCAAAACGAACTACCTCAAAGCTACCTACATTTCTTTCACAATAAAATTCAGTCAATAAGAAACAATCTTGACAAGCAGTCACTCCTTTCCTTCGATGATGCTGAACACTGCTTTCACGGACGACCTCTTAGTTCGTTTACTCCTTTTACTGAGGAAATTGTCAAATGTACAATCCTCAAGTCAAACACAAAAACATGTGATCTTGACCCCCTTCCCACCGATTTGTTTATTGAGTGTTTGGACACCCTCCTCCCATTTATTACTGCAGTTATCAATGATTCTCTGACTACGGGTTCATTTCCGCTTCTCTTTAAACAAGCTCTTGTTAAACCACTTCTTAAAAAGCCCACCCTTGACCTTAACGACATGAAAAATTACCGTCCTATCTCCAACCTGTCTTTCCTGTCAAAGATCACAGAAAGAATTGTGCTATCACAGATGAATGACCATCTAGTTTCAAATAATCTTTTCAATTCTCGCCAGTCGGCATATAGACCAGGCCATAGCACCGAGACCGCTCTCCTAAGAATAACCAATGATCTTCTGACCTCTCTTGACTGTGGTAAGGTTTCCGTTCTTGCTATTTTGGACTTCCCTGCCGCCTTTGACACGATTGACCATAGTGTCTTAATTCGTCGTCTTGAACACACATTTGGTATAACTGGTACTCCCCTTTCTTGGCTGATGTCCTATCTTACTGATAGAGTGCAAACAGTTGTTGTCAATGGCCAGAAATCAGCCCCTTGTCCGCTTTCCTTTGGCGTTCCCCAGGGCTCAGTCCTGGGACCTATCCTCTTTCTTTTGTACACTCAGCCTCTATTTGATCTTGTTGCCAGACATTCAGTTGATCACCACGCCTTTGCGGACGACAATCAGCTGTACAAAGGAGCACGATTCAACAAATCGTGCCCACTGTTGAAGTGTTAGAAGGCTGTATTGCTGACGTGAAGGCGTGGATGACCCAAAACAAACTTCAGCTGAACGATGCTAAAACAGTCTATGATTGTAAGATCGCACAGATGTCCTCTACAATGTTCACTTCCTACCACTATTCATGTTGGTGGAACCGATGTAAATTTTGTTTCGTCGGCCAAGAACCTTAGTGTGGTTTTCGACTGTAACATGACATTTTTCAAGCAAGTACTTCAAACTTGCAAATCAGCATACTTTCAGCTGCGAAAGATCGCATCCATTCGCCACTTTCTTACTCCTCAAGCTGCTCTAAATCTGGTCTGTGCCCTTGTCCTCTCAAGGCTAGACTATTGTAATTCTTTGTGTGCTGGCTGCCCTCAGTTTCTCTCGGATAAGTTACAAAAGGTTCAAAACTCTTCCGCTCGTCTTGTCTGTAAGGCGAAGAAGTCTGACCATGGTACTCCGCTTCTTGAATCTTTACACTGGCTGCCTGTCTTTGCTCGTGTGCAATACAAAATTTGCACACTATGTTATAAATCATTGTGTGGAACGGGACCTCACTATCTCTCCGATTTGCTCACTCTCTATGAACCTCGGCGACGGCTTCGTTCAAGCGACGACTCTACGACCTTAGAGCCGCCGCGCACCAGCACCAAGTCATTTGGCGAGAAATCCTTTGTCCTTTGCTGCACCTCTGCTCTGGAATGACTTGCCTTCCTCTGTTCGACATGTTGACTCTCTTCCTGCCTTGAAAACCTCCCTCAAAACCTATCTGTTTCCCAAGTCTTTCAAAGTCTAAGTCCTGTTTTCCCTTTGGTTTGAGGTGGGACAGAGATCGAGAGTATGTCTGTGTACATGTGCGGGGGAGGGAGGGGAGGAGGAGGGGGAGTACACATCTGTGGGTTTGGAATGGGGAGGGAGAGGAATAGGGCAAGAGTGAAGGTGTGTCTGTGTGTGTGTGTATGTTTGTGTGTGTGTGTGCGTTCGCATGACAATGTAAAGCGCCATGAGGGTAGTTTACTCCGCTTGATGGGGCCATATAAGACTCCTTTATTACTATTATTTACTTTTAATGATGTTTATATACGAAATCGAAAAGAAGATAATTGGTTTTGAGTCGTCCTTTCCGCATATCTCGTGGAAGTGTAAGTTGGAGAGACGGCCGTGATGGTGGCGAGGGGGTTGGAATTCTCTCAAGCAGGGATTCAACCCGTGTCCTTATAAAAGGTCTTTGTCCGAGGTCACCGAGTCCGATCGGTGCAGCTGTGCAGCAATCGGTGCAGCCGTTTGGGCGGCACCCGGGAAAACAACATCGTCACAATGAGAACATCGTCACAATGAACTTTATGTGACCGCGAATGTTATGCGGGAGTCAAAACCTGAGAATTCTGGAGACGAAAGCTGATATTGGGAAAAATTAATAGCCTATTTTACTCCTGGGGATCCCAGGATTACCCACCCAAAATATCGTTGCGATCGGTTCAGCGGTTTTTACTGTGCCTTCGAACGGACAGACAGACAGACAGACAGACGGAGGGATGGACATTTGGTGAATTATAGTAAGATTTTACCTTTGCATTGGGGCCTACCAATTGAAGCCCCGCCCATAGGGCGGGTACCGTTGCTGCTATACAGAATGTACACTTTACTACTATATACAGAATGTACACTACTATATACAGAATGTACACTACTATATACAGAATGTACACTACTATATACAGAATGTACACTTTACAACTATATACAGAATGTACACTACTATATACAGAATGTACACTACTATATGGAGAATATACATTTTACAACTATATACAGAATGTACACTACTATATACAGAATGTATACTACTATATGGAGAATGTACACTTTACGACTATATACAGAATGTACACTACTATATACAGAATGTACACTACTATATACAGAATGTACACTGCTATATACAGAATGTACACAACTATATACAGAAATACAGAATGTACACGACTATATACAGAATGTACACTACTACATACAGAATGTACACTACTACATACAGAATGTACACGAGGTTGAAACCATGCAGACAACGGGAAAACAAAAAAAACACAGACCACTGGGGAGGTTGAAACCATGCAGACGACTGTGGAGGTCAAAACCATGCAGACAACGGGAAAGCAAAAAAAACACACAGACCACTGTGGAGGTCGAAACCATGCAGACGACTGTGGAGGCCCAAACCATGCAGACAACAGGAAAGCAAAAAACCACACAGACCACTGTGGAGGTCGAAACCATGCAGACTACTGTGGAGGTCGAAACCATGCAGACGACTGTGGAGGTTGAAACCATGCAGACTACTGTGGAGGTCGAAACCATGCAGACTATTGTGGAGGCCGAAACCATGCAGATAACGGGAAAGCAAAAAAAACAAACCACACAGACCACTGAGTAGGTTGAAACCATGCAGACTACTGTGGAGGTTGAAACCATGCAGACCACTGGGGAGGTTGAAACCACGCAGACTACTGGGGAGGTTGAAACCATGCAGACCACTGTGGAGGTTGAAACCATGCAGACCACTGGGGAGGTTGAAACCACGCAGACTACTGGGGAGGTCGACACCATGTAGACCACTGTGGAGGTTGAAACCATGCAGACCACTGGGGTGGTTGAAACCATGCAGATCACTGTGGAGGTCGAAACCACGCAGACTACTGGGAAGCAAAAAAAACCACACAGACCACTGGGGAGGTTGAAACCATGCAGACCACTGGGGCGGTTGAAACCATGCAGACCACTGTGGAGGTTGAAACCATGCAGACCACTGTGGAGGTTGAAACCATCCAGACCACTCGGGAGGTCGAAACCATGTAGACCACTGGGGAGGTTGAAACCATGCAGACCACTATGGAGGTTGAAACCATGCAGACAACTGTGGAGGTCAAAACCACGCAGACTACTGGGAAGCAAAAAAACAACATGCAGACCACTGGGTAGCCCAAACCCACGCAGAACACTGGGAAGCCGGACACCACGCATACCACTGGGTAGCCCAAACCCACGCAGACCACTGGGAAGCCCGACACCACGCATACAACTGGGGAGGTCAAAACCACGCAGACCACTGGGAAATCCAGAACCACACAAACCACTGGGGAGGTCGAATCCATAAAGACCACTGGGGAGGTCAAAACCACGCAGACCACTGGGGAGGTCAAAACCACGCAGACCACTGGGGAGGTCAAAACCACGCAGACGACTGGGGAGGTCAAAACCACGCAGACCACTGGGGAGGTCAAAACCATGCAGACCACTGGGAAGGTCAAAACCACGCAGACCACAGGGGAGGTCAAAAGCACGCAGACCACTGGGGAGGTCGAAACCATGCAGACCACTGGGGAGGCCCAAACCATGCAGACAACAGGAAAGCAAAAAACCACACAGACCACTGTGGAGGACGAAACCATGCAGACTACTGTGGAGGTTGAAACCATGCAGACTACTGTGGAGGTCGAAACCATGCAGACTATTGTGGAGGCCGAAACCATGCAGATAATGGGAAAGCAAAAAAAAAAACCACACAGACCACTGGGGAGGTTGAAACCATGCAGACTACTGTGGAGGTTGAAACCATGCAGACTACTGGGGAGGTTGAAACCACGCAGACTACTGGGGAGGTTGAAACCATGCAGACCACTGTGGAAGTTGAAACCACGCAGACTACTGGGGAGGTCGACACCATGTAGACCACTGTGGAGGTTGAAACCATGCAGACCACTGGGGAGGTTGAAACCATGCAGATCACTGTGGAGGTCGAAACCACGCAGACTACTGGGAAGCAAAAAAAAAACACAGACCAATGGGGAGGTTGAAACCATGCAGACCACTATGGAGGTTGAAACCATGCAGACAACTGTGGAGGTCAAAACCACGCAGACTACTGGGTAGCAAAAAAAAAACATACAGACCACGGTGGAGGTTGAAACCATGCAGACCACTGGGTAGCCCAAACCCACACAGACCACTGGGAAGCCCGACACCACGCATACCACTGGGTAGCCCAAACCCACGCAGACCACTGGGAAGCCCGACACCACGCATACAACTGGGGAGGTCAAAACCACGCAGACCACTGGGAAATCCGAAACCACACAAACCACTGGGGACGTCGAATCCATAAAGACCACTGGGGAGGTCAAAACCACGCAGACCACTGGGGAGGTCAAAACCACGCAGACGACTGGGGAGGTCAAAACCATGCAGACCACTGGGGAGGTCAAAACCATGCAGACCACGAGGGAGGTCAAAACCACGCAGACCACTGGGAAGGTCAAAACCACGCAGACGACTGGGGAGGTCAAAACCACGCAGACCACTGGGAAAGTCAAAACCACGCAGACCACTGGGGAGGTCAAAACCACGCAGACCACTGGGGAGGTCAAAACCATGCAGACCACTGGGAAGGTCAAAACCACGCAGACCACTGGGGAGGTCAAAAGCACGCAGACCACTGGGGAGGTCAAAACTACGCAGACCACTGGGGAGGTCAAAACAACGCAGACCACTGGGGAGGTCAAAACTACACAGACCACTGGGGAGGTCAAAACCATGCAGACCCCTGGGGAGGTCAAAACCACGCAGACCACTGGGAAGGTCAAAACCACACAGAACACTGGGGAGGTCAAAACCACGCAGACCACTGGGGAGGTCAAAACCACGCAGACCACTGGGGAGGTCAAAACCACGCAGACCACTGGGGAGGTCAAAACCATGCAGACCACTGGGGAGGTCAAAACCATGCAGACCACTGGGGAGGTCAAAACCATGCAGACCACTGGGGAGGTCAAAATCAAGCAGGCCACTGGGGAGGTCAAAACCACGCAGACCACTGGGGAGGTCAAAACCACGCAGACCACTGGGAAGGTCAAAACCATGCAGACCACTGGGGAGGTCAAAACCATGCAGACCACTGGGGAGGTCAAAATCAAGCAGGCCACTGGGGAGGTCAAAACCACGCAGACCACTGGGAAGGTCAAAACCACGCAGACCACTGGGGAGGTCAAAAGCACGCAGACCACTGGGGAGGTCAAAACTACGCAGACCACTGGGGAGGTCAAAACTACGCAGACCACTGGGTAGCCCGAAAACACACAAACCACTGGGGAGGTTGAAACCATGCAGACCACTGGGTGCCCGAAAACACACAAATCACTGGGGAGGTTGAAACTATGCAGACCACTGGGGAGGTTGAAACCATGCTTCCCCTTCTCTCCCCATCTTGTTTTCCGCTCCCTCTTTTTGTGTGCTTTGTTTGTCTGGTTGATTTGTTTGTGGGGTAAATGTTAGCTCTTTCACGAGCCTCGATTCAGTATCCAAAAAAAAAAAAAAAAAAAGGACCACTGGGGAGGTTGAAATCATGCAGACCACTGGGGAGGTCGAAACCATGCAGACCACTGGGGAGGTTGAAACCATGCAGACCACTGTAGAGGTTGAAACCATGCATACCACTGGGGAGGTTGAAACCATGCAGACCACTGGGGAGGTTGAAACCATCCAGATTACTGTGGAGGTCGAAACCATGCAGACCACTGTGGAGGTCGAAACCATGCAGACCACTGGGGAGGTTGAAACCATGCAGACCACTGGGGAGGTCAAAACCATCCAGATTACTGTGGAGGTCGAAACCATGCAGACCACTGGGAAGTAAAAAACCACACAGACCACTGTGGAGGTTGAAACTGTTGTAAATAATCAGAATAATATACAAGTGTCTCCAAGCTGAGTTTAATCAGAATCAATCTCGAGCAGTATCCGAAAGGAAATTAGCAATCATAATATCAGCACACCACAATCATACGAGCAAGAGTGAGTATGACATCCAAGCAAACAAGCAAGCCATATGCAATGTAGTTCCCCTTACCATTCTAAGCATACACGCGAATAGCACACGATAAATGTCTCAGGACTGACCTCCGCACTTCGGGACCAATATCTTATCGTGGCCATGCAGTGGAGAGTAGTTGTAAGCACACCTGGGTCGTAACTTGTGTACAATTTCACTACAGAAACCTTGCAGACCACTGGGTCGCCCAAAACCACGCAGAGCACTGGGAAGCCCGAAACCACGCAGACCAATGGGAAGCCCGAAAACACACAAACCATTGGGTAGGTTGAAACCATGCAGACCACTGGGGAGCTTGAAACCATGCAGACCACTGGGGAGGTTGAAACCATGCAGACCACTGTGGAGGTTGAAACCATGTAGACCACTGTGGAGGTTGAAACCATGTAGACCACTGGGGAGGTGGAAACCATGCAGACCACTGGGGAGGTCGAAACCACGCAGAGCACTGGGAAGCCCGAAACCACGCAGACCAATGGGAAGCCCGAAAACACACAAACCATTGGGTAGGTTGAAACCATGCAGACCACTGGGGAGGTTGAAACCATGCAGACCACTGTGGAGGTTGAAACCATGTAGACCACTGTGGAGGTTGAAACCATGTAGACCACTGGGGAGGTGGAAACCATGTAGACCACTTGGGAGGTCGAAACCATGCAGACCACTGGGGAGGTCGAAACCATGCAGACCACTGGAGAGGTCGAAACCATGCAGACCACTGGGGAGGTCGAAACCATGCAGACCACTGGAGAGGTCGAAACCATGCAGACCACTGGGGAGGTCGAAACCAGTGCCATGTATATTGAGAGTCTGGCCAACTGAAATACTGGCGCCATGTTGCATACCTAACTTCATGCGCTGGTACTGCGAGATGTATGTCAGCTGTGGCAATCCTGTCGTTCTGTGACGAGGGAATCGATGTTATTACTGTTTGGTCGCAGATTTAATGAGGAACAACTAATTCAAGTTAAAGTGACATGTTGTTTGTAATTGGAATAATAAAATCTGCAAGCGGCGTCATTTATTCACACGAATTGTTTGCCTGTCGTGGCACACGATTTTTGTCAGCTGCATACAGCATACTGATAAATTTTATTTCTCTTGGCATGAAATTGTAATTTGATAAAATGGAGCTTGTATACTAGTTTTCATCTATTATCTGGAAACGTAACATACAATATTCCCATAATGCTACGAAAGTACAATGTCTATTATTTTATTCATTAGCTTGGGTTCACAAATGTTGTTATAACTTGACTCGCACCATAATCAGCAATAAAAAAAGTAAACAGACTCAGAGGTACATTGTTTATTTGTTATTCTTGAAGAAATCCGCCATTAAACATTATAACCTTGGTGATATATTTAGATAAAATATATATATATATATCAAATGTGTCCGTGTATATACATACATCCTATTTCAATTTCTTGACAAGCGCTCACATTGCCATACTTTTGCTGCCATGCTCTCCGGTCGTAACTTTACGTTGCGTTTTACGGCTGTGTGCTTGGGCTCCATATCAACCTACACCCACAACGTTGTGCAGAGTCCAATCTATTGAAACAATCCAAATTAACTGCTTTTTTGGCAATATAATATTTGGAAACAGTATTATTTTCCCCCAAAACATGTTAAGTTTTCAAAGAACACTTTACTCAGGAAACTGACACAAACAGTGACAAATATTGCGTCATAAACAAGTATTTCCTGATATATAAGCATATATAAACAGTGCATGTTACAGGGTATATGTATAATAAGGGATTATGTATAATACCTGATTTTCAGTTATTATACATAATCACTTATATATATATATATATATATATATACCCTATACACTGCATATGTACACGAAAAATGTTACAGGGTATATGTATAATATATATATATATGGTTGACTAAATAAATGTTAAGCTCACAAGAGACGTAATACACACGTGTCATGTCACTTTTGATTTGAAACCAATATATTGTTCTGGTTTTTAGAACCCTCCACTTTGTAAATATCTGTAATATACCCTTATAAATAATCCCCTGTAAATACTCCCATTTTTGGTGTAAAGGTCAAAGGTCGCACCCTCGTTAGGCCACGAGCAACACGTAGCACACCATAGGCTTCTTCTTTAGTTATTTCATTAGTATATGTTTCAGGTAAGGATCTGTTCCCAATAGTTGAATCTGCATTGCATTAATCAAATAACCTAGGCCCCTTCAATTACCCCCAATCTCTCTCTCTCTCTCTCTCTCCAAAGTGCCAGTAGCACCTATAGGTGGGGCTTGTCCTTCCTAATGCTCTCACATAATCTTATTGCCGTCGTCGCTGCCTTAGCGCTCGCTCCAAACTCCATTGAACATGCGGTCGGCTCGAGGAAAGAAGGGGTGGAGCCACGGGAAGAGGTGTGGCCTCACCCACGAGCCGTCGAGGGTGGAGCCAGTGAGCCCTCGCTGACCAACCAGGGCTGAGGTGAGCTCGTTAGTGGGCGTAGCCCTATGAAGGCGGCTTGATTTCGACGCGCGATGATATAAGCGCGAGCGCGAAGCCCTTTGATGGACTGCGCAGAGAGCCATCAATTGTGTACGAACTGCGCGAGGGAAGGCCATTGATTACGGACTGCGCCGGGGGATGCTGATTGTGAACGAACTGCGTGGGGAGCACTCGATTGATTGTCATTTGTTGGAGCGACCTGCGCTAGGGTACCTTCTGAGACGAACGTTGGGCGTGAGAGAGTTGGCACGAAGATTACGTACGCGGCATCCCAGTCCCTTGCATAATTATAAGGTCCGGTCGCGTGCCAACGACAAGCGAAGCTGCCTGCCATTCTTTGCGGCGGATCCGGAGCATGGACCGGACCCCATCGCCTGGACCTTTCATCCCTGCTATTCCCCATTCGTGTAAGTGTGTTTGTACTGTCCTGGGCGTGTGATAATATAAGACTGTTTAAGGCTGCCCTGTGTCACTGCTTCTTCTTCTTCTTGTATAATCCCTTCTTTCATTTCCTCTTCGGGTTTCTTGTACATAATTAATAAATTATATTTGTTCTTCCTTTACTTTGGGTCCTCTCATCCAGTCGCTTTAGTGATTTCTCCATTGATATACGTGGCACGATTTGGCCAACGCTCGGAATCGGGTTCGTCTTTTGTTAACGGCCCGAGTCGCAGCTCGCTTCGCTCGGCGTATCCATTAACACTGCGGCTCGGGTGGAAATTATCTCCTCGCTCACGGCCGGTCTTAGTATGCAGGTATTTGGGACTTCATTGACTAATGACCCTGGCTACTACCGACCGGGAGTGACATCATAATTTCTAGGACCGGAGACGGCAAGCTTAATAGATGAGGGGACTAACCCCCCCCCCTCCTCGGTAAGGGGAGCGCCGTAATCCGAGATCCGCAACAATTGGTGTCAGGAGTGGGATTGGACCCGAACCAAATTCTAATCCATCTTAAAGAATTTGGTCGAAATTACGAGTGGCCAAAATTTATTATAACATCTAAATTTTACATCATGCCATGGATACTCAAGGCAATCGGATGCCGGTGGGGGAGATAGAAGAGGGGTTAGAGTCAACCCAGGACCCCAGGGAGGCAGTAGGAGTAATGGAAGAGGAGGTTGAAGAAGGTGTGGTAGAGGGGGTTGCAGGCGCACAAGATGGCGGCACCTCGCACGTGGTCGCGGCAGCACAAGATGGTGGCGCCTCGCACATGGCCGTGGCAGCCGAGCCCGCAGCACTAGTGAATCTGGACCTCTTTGTGGCGCAAATGAGGGGGTATATGGAAAAGATGGCAGACAAATCCAGCAGGGAAATGAATAAAATGGGAGAGCGATTAGAAAACCAAATGGGGGGGATTGAGAGACGGGTTAAGTAATATGGAAAATCAAATTGGGGAATTGAGAAATGACATGGGAAGCCAAATTGGGGGGCTAGAGGGCAAATTAGGGGGCGAATTGGAGGACGTGAATGGCCAAGCCCGAGAAATTAATGAGGGGCTAGTGAGGGACAAAGCCTGGTATGAAGCAAGGGAGTGTGAAAGGGAGGTTAACTGCAGGTCGGGCAGGAAAAGCGCATTTGTACACGACGAAGTAGCGCGGCTTGAGGAGCGTGGGAAAGGCGACGTTGAGCAAAGCACAGCCGGGTGGACCGGGATAGAAATCGCGACTCGGGGTGTGAAAAACCCGACGGCTGCCGAATTGGACAAGGCAAATTCATGTGAGCCCGCGGTCGTCGAGCTGAATAAAGAAAAATAAATAATCGAAATTGGGTTGGAAGAGACGCCGGACTTAGAGGTAAAGCACTCGCAGGGTGAAGAAATGGATAATGCACAAAGTCTGGATTCGCATCGTGATGCTGTGCTTATTAACCAGATGAAAAGTTTGCAGGTGGTGGAGGAACTAAGAAGAGGCGGTGCCCAGGTGAGTTGGGCTGTGTTTGGTGCAAAAAGAATTTTTGCGCACTTGGGAGGCAGGCGTAACCCAGGCGCTCATAAAAGGTCCGTGGTGCGCGTTATGGATGGCAATGGTGCGCGTGTGCAAATGGCGCCAGAGCACGAGAGTGTTACCGAGTGCGAGGGAGAGTGCACGACAGAGTATGGAAGTGAAACCGAGTGCGAGCGAGAATGCATGTCAGAGTGTATGTGCGATGAGAGTGACACGGAGAGTGAGATGGATGGAGAGAGTGTGCGGGGATGCACACCTGAGTTGGTTGTGGAGCGTGTTATTGGGTGTGTAACAGATTGCACACCCCTGGGTAGGCTGAGTAGTATGTGCGCTGAGTGGGTGTATGCGGGAGTGCACACCCGTGGTGAGTGTTACGGAGGACGTAACGGGGGAAGAAAGGTGCGGAACGGAGTGTGTGATAACAGAGTGTGCGAATGGTGGAATGGATGCGCAAGAATGTGCACGAGTAGAATGCATGGGATGTACGAGAGGCGTTGGAGCGCCGGGTTTGGTGAGTAAAGAACAGAACGAGTGGTGTGAGCATGTGAGTAGGGCCTCGACGTTGACCGGGGCAGCGTTTAGGCTGACGGATAGCCGACGCGAGCACTCGGTGTGCGGTGCTCTTTGTGTGTTGCGGGAGCCGGCGGGGATCGGTGTCTCGTCGCTCCTGTTCGGAGCGCCGTGCACGATCCGGGCCGGGCCCCCGCCCTGCACAGTCGAATCCGCGCTTTGCCGGGCAAAGCGGGCGGCGCGGTTCGAGAGGAAGGATGAGGGGTCGGAACGGCGGCCCCTTGTGGTGGCGGCGTTCCACCCGGGCAAGGCTGGGCCATCGCGCTTGGCAGCGCAAGGCCTTGCGCCGGGATGGTGCCTGGTGCCTTGGCCCGACGAAACCTCCTCCCCTGAATCGAGTGCCGGATGGACCCAACCGCAGGAGACCAAACCACCCGAATTCATTCATCATTGCCTGGCTTTTCGAAGCCGAGCTGTGATGAAAATGCATGGACGTACCGAGGAGGCTCAGATATAGCGGACTGTGATGATGATAGTGTTATTGTTTGGAATTAATAGGGATTGGAAATTGGAATTGGCTTGAAATTACTAGTGATTCGAAATTGGGAATAGTGATGGTTGGAAATTGATACCCATTGATACCCAGGTATCCTTACCATCCCTCACATTTTGGGGGCACATGAGCTATAGTTTATGGGGTTATGGCGGTGAAAACCTAGCCAGGGAGGTCTTGGATGTTAGGATTTAGAAATGACCATAGGTAACTGTAGATTTAAGTAGCGACATCATACCTGTAGAGGGGACGTAGAGAGATTAGTTGGATGATAACGACGTGGGATGTGCAATATTATAAGGGAAGACGGGAAGCACTAAGTTAGAGGGAAAACCAGGTAGATCAGATGATGCAGTGTGTGTGCAGGAAGTGATTGAGCAGAGTATTGTGAAAGGTGTGATTCTGCATTGAGTTGAGTGTATTGTATTGAGTGAATGGTCCTGGAGGGAAAGAGGGTGCAAGTACCTGCAAGTGCCACCAGGTGTGTGGGCACAAGGTGTGCAAGTGAAAGTACAGGTGAATGAAGAATGGTTGTATGGAATAGATGGTCTGGAGTGAATGGAGCATGGAGTAAATGGAGTATGGAATAGATGGTCTGGAATGAATGGAGTACGGAATGGATGGTGTGGAGTGAGTAGTGTGGAATACGTGGAGTGGAGTGGTTGGTGCGAAAAGAGTGGATGGGGAAGGATGGACGCCTTCACGAATACCCGGGGAGGGTAGTTTCAAAGTAGGTAGAGGGAGTAGGTAAATTGTGGTTGGATATTGGCATCTGTGGTGTGGGTAGTTGCAGAGGAGTGTTGTGTTGAGTGCATTAGTGGAGTAAATTGGCTGGGCGTGTGGCCTGTTAGTGTGTGTGGTTAAATGGGCACTCCGCCACTGTTAGTCTGTCGGTCAGGTGAGGCCGCAGGTAGGCTCTGGGAGCCAGTAGAGTTCAATGGGGCCCGAGGATCCGGAGGACGGACCTGGGTAGCCCGACGCCAGAGAGGGCGGTAGGGGGTGAGAGCGCCAGAGGGCCTTCCCCAGGTAGGTTAGGGTAAGGAGCAGGCGAGCTTGGGAGATAACTGCAGTGGCGGAGGTGTGCAGGTGAGCGGACCTGCTGGGAGCGCCACACGACCCAGCCCGGAAATGGTGCGAGGGCACCGGGAGTAGAATCGAGGGAGTGAGACCCCAAATTGGTGAGCACCACAGTTTGGTCAATGGGAGTTCGGTTTTTAGAACCACATAGTGTAAGGTGGCCAATGGTTTTGCAGGGAAAGACCCCGGGTACTCGGGTAGTGTAAAGAGTGTTAAAGTCATTTAGAAGGTAGTCAGGATCGGAAAGTCACTTTGCACCATCCGCATCCACTCACCAGGGTGACAGGACTCCACACCACCGGTTTTTGCAAATGTCTAGTATGTAAGATGCATCATGACGTGGGGGTGACATTGTGCTCATTGTTCCATCTCTTCCTCCTTATGAGGGATTGATGGTAAATTCGGAATAGAGGGATTAATGAGAAATTGGGATTGATGATGGATTTGGTATAGAGGGGAGATATGGGGAAGACAAGACGTAGCGACGAATTTGTAAAATTGTGTAAATACGGGGTAAGAGCAAGGGTAGATTAGGTGACGGGGGGGGGGGGGGGGGGCGTACGGTAGGGACGAGCTTTCTCGGCTCGCTCTCCTGCGCACTTCACCTCTGCATTACCTTGTGTTGCTGTGTACCCTTGCGATCTTGCCCCGCTGCTTGCTTGTCCTCCTTCCCCCACTCACGGATTTATTTATTTTGGGCCCAGGGGGAGTGCGCAGGTGCCCGCAGTTGTGTGCCCGCACCCTCGCTGCTGCCTGCCTGGACCGGTACCACACTTGTGGACCGCACGTTGTTGTGGCCGAGCACCATATGGACCACAGGTCTGTGGCCGAGCATCACATTCATGGACCCCACGTTTTGGGGCCTGGCACCTCTGCTGGGGGACCGGTCATTGTGGCCAGCGGACCACGGTTGAGGTGGCACCTAAGCCATGCAGGTGGACCACCCTTAGTTGGCCCCTGCTGGCCATAATTAAAAAGTGGATGCGTTTTGTGCCCTTTTTGTTTATGATTAAATAGGCTGCAAGCAAAGAAGTCGTCCAGAACCAGCGGCCCAGCAGAGAAGAAGAAGACGTCATCCTTTAATAATAATTGAAATGTGATGACTGTGCACTGGATGGTGCTGACAGTGGGGCTTTTGGTGCTTATTGGTGCTGGTGGTATCGGTGCAGTGCAGTGTATGCCTTTCCTCTTCTCAAAAGATCTTCTTTTTGTTTCCCAAAAGACAGGTCCTGGGTTCGCGTGTAAATACCAAGTAGTGTCTTTGTAAATAATGCTCCCCACCGTCAATGTTTAGCTTGAGAATTACTTCCGTGATTCGGTTATCCTGTAGGCGTGAATCTGTTAGATAGAATGCAACGGAGCAGGCGGGACATACTTAGTTGTTTTAAAAATGTCGCACTCAGGGTGAAGTTAATAGTAGAGGGTTACCACATCTGAGTGTCACACTAAGTTAAAGTTCTGTCGGGCGGGGACAGCCCTGGAGGTAATGAGGGTGCAGTGTTGTGGTTTTTAGAACCCTACACTTTGTAAATATCTGTAATATTCCCTTATAAATAATCCCCTGTAAATACTCCCATTTTTTGTGTAAAGGTCAAAGGTCGCACCCTAGTTAGGCCATGAGCAACACATAGCACACCAAAGGCTTCTTCTTTAGTTATTTCATTAGTATGTGTTTCAGGTAAGGATCTGTTACCAACAGTTGAATCTGCGTTGCATTAATCAAATAACCTAGGCCCCTTCAATTACCCCCAATCTCTCTCTCTCTCTCCAAAGTGCCACTGGCTCCTACAGGCGGGGCTTGTCCTTCCTAATGCTCTCACATAATCTAATTGCCGTCATCGCTGCCTTAGCGCTCGCTCCAAACTCCATTGAACATGCGGTCGGCTCGAGGAAAGAAGGGGCGGAGCCATGGGAAAAGGTGTGGCCTCGCCCACGAGCCGTTGAGGGTGGAGCTAGTGAGCCCTCGCTGACCAACCAGGGCTGAGGTGAGCTCGTCAGTGGGCATAGCCCTATGAAGGCGGCTTGATTTCGACGCGCGATGATATAAGCGCGAGCGCGAAGCCCTTTGACGGACTGTGCAGAGAGCCATCAATTGTGTACGAACTGCGCGAGGGAAGGCCATTGATTACGGACTGCGCCGGGGGATGCTGATTGTGAATGAACTGCGCGGGGAGCGCTCGATTGATTGTCACGTTGTTGGAGCGACCTGCGCGAGGGTACCCTCTGAGACGAACGTTGGGCGAGAGAGAGTTGGCACGAAGATTACGTACGCGGCATCCCAGTCTCTCGCATAATTATAAGGTCCGGTTGCGCGCCAACGACACGCGAAGCTGCCTGCCATTCTTCGTGGCGGATCTGGAGCCTGGACCGGACCCCATCGCCTGGACCTTTCATGCCTGCTATTCCCCATTCGTGTGTGTGTTTGTACTGTCCTGGGCGTGTGATAATATAAGACTGTTTAAGGCTGCCCTGTGTCACTGCTTCTTCTTCTTCTTGTATATTCCCTTCTTTCATTTCCTCTTCGGGTTTCTTGTACATAATTAATAAATTATATTTGTGCTTCCTTTACTTTGGTTCCTCTCATCCAGTCGCTTTAGTGATTTCTCCATTGATATACGTGGCACAATTTGGCCAACGCTCGGAATCGTGTTAGTCTTTTGTTAACGGCCTGAGTCGCAGCTCACTTCGCTCGGCGTATCCATTAACGCTGCGGCTCGGGTGGAAATTATCTCCTCGCTCACGGCCGATCTTAGTACGCAGGTATTTGGGACTTCATTGACTAATGACCCTGGCTACTACCGACCGGGAGTGACGTCATAATTTCTAGGACCGGAGACGGCCAGCTTTATAGACGAGGGGACTAACCCCCACTCGGTAAGGGGAGCGCCGTAATCCGAGATCCGCAACAATATATTAAGCGATTTTACTTACCGAACATAAATATGAGTAAGGTGATGGATTCCATCCAACTCGGCGTATTTTAAACGCCCAAATAGCACTTCGTTCCTTGTCTCGAGGAAATCTGTGCATTATACGACCTTGTCCTGGTCTAACAGAACATCCCCAAGCGGCACAACACACCATATTGGTTGATTTTATTGAAATATTACTCAAAAGAAATATGCAACGACACGAAGCAATGGCACGGAATGGGTGCAGCGGGAAAGCTGCTCGGCTGAGGTGGTATGCAAAATGGCGCCTGAAAACCACGTGACGCGGCCTCGACCAATCACGGTGGTAGTTGAGCAGATCAAAGGCTGCCCAGACTCTGTTAATATACGGCACTGGTCGAAACCATGCAGACCACTGGGGAGGTCGAAACCATGCAGACCACTGGGGAGGTCGAAACCATGCAGACCACTGGGGAGATCGAAACCATGTAGACCACTGGGAAGGTCGAAACCATGCAGACCACTGGGGAAGCCGAAACCATGCAGACCACTGGGGAGGTCGAAACCATGCAGACCACTGTGGAGGTCGAAACCATGCAGACCACTGGGGAGGTCGAAACCATGCAGACCACTGGGGAGGTCGAAACCATGCAGACCAGTGGGGAGGTCGAAACCATGCAGACCACTGGGGAGGTCGAAACCATGCAGACCACTGCGGAGGTCGAAACCATGCAGACCACTGGGGAGGTCGAAACCATGCAGACCACTGGGGAGGTCGAAACCATGCAGACCACTGGGGAGGTCGAAACCATGCAGACCACTGGGGAGGTCGAAACCATGCAGACCACTGGGGAGGTCGAAACCATGCAGACCACTGGGGAGGTCGAAACCATGCAGACCACTGGGGAGGTCGAAACCATGCAGACCACTGGGGAGGTCGAAACCATGCAGACCACTGTGGAGGTCGAAAGCATGCAGACCACTGGGGAGGTCGAAACCATGCAGACCACTGGGGAGGTCGAAACCATGCAGACCACTGGGGAGGTCGAAACCTTGCAGACCACTGGGGAGGTTGAAACCATGCAGACCAGTGGGGAGGTTGAAACCACGCAGACCACTGGGGAGGTCGAAACCATGCAGACCACTGGGGAGGTCGAAACCATGCAGACCACTGGGGAGGTCGAAACCATGCAGACCACTGGGGAGGTCGAAACCATGCAGACCACTGGGGAGGTCGAAACCATGCAGACCACTGGGGAGGTCGAAACCATGCAGACCACTGGGGAGGTCGAAACCATGCAGACCACTGTGGAGGTCGAAAGCATGCAGACCACTGGGGAGGTCGAAACCATGCAGACCACTGGGGAGGTCGAAACCATGCAGACCACTGGGGAGGTCGAAACCTTGCAGACCACTGGGGAGGTTGAAACCATGCAGACCAGTGGGGAGGTTGAAACCACGCAGACCACTGTGGAGGTTGAAACCACGCAGACTACTGGGGAGGTGGAAACCATGCAGACCACTGCGAAGGGCGAAACCACGCAGACCACTGGGGAAGTTGAAACCACGCAGACTACTGGGACGGTCGAAACCACTCAGACCACTGGGGATGTTGAAACCATGCAGACTACTGGGAGGCAAAAAACCACACAGACCACTGGGGAGGTCGAAACCTGGAGGCTCTTCTGTCACATCACTTCAGATCACTCACTAGTCCTTTGTTAGCAAAGTTGGTGTGTGTCCAGAGATTGCGCCACTTGTCTTTCGTATTAAACCTCGCACCACTCAAAACATTTGCAGAGCCCCAAAAAGGTTTGTGTGACTTGAGACACATATTTTGTAGATTCTGCAGGTCTTTATCGATCGGAAGCTCTGCGTTGGCTTTGATAAAGTCAAATTCTCTCAGCATTCTTACCTTTCGACGCACATCAGGGGGTGGGATGTCAGACAGGACTAGGAGGCCCTGCACAGGCGTTCATTTCAGTGTACCACTGATTAGCCACAAAAGTGTTCCACGTATTTTGTGTGGCTGCACTCCACCCAAACAGAAGAACAGTATTCTGCTACAGAGTACACAAGAGCAAGGTCAGCAGTGTGAAGAGTGCGAGCACTTGATACCCAGCTGGTGCCCTGCACTTTCTGGATGATGTCTACCCTGGTCTAGATATTTCCTGTGCCCCGTTTTAGGTGTTTGCAGAACACTGCAGTCAAAGTTGGGTATCAAGTGCTCGTCAAAGGTGACTGCAGTCAAAGGTGACTCCAAGGTACTTTGGGAACGGATCGTTCTTGACTGGTTTGCCACAAAAGGATCCTTGGCGTTTGCTGTTCACCAGTTGGTTGCTGAGATGGAAAGCGGTAACTCGTCGGAGATGGGTTTGGGCAGAGGTGCCAGTCGATGAAGCGTTGCTCCATTGCCTTTAAGTCCTGGGACAGAGCACTGTGCGGCTTGAGTCGCATGTTTGGTGTATCAGCATTTACAAGAGGATGCAGCACAGACAAACAACACAGGATAAGGGATTCAGGCAGCTTCATCTTAAACATTTTTATAAGTGACTCTTTTTTAAGATTCACAATCAGCTGTTATACTCGATTTGCTTGGACGAACTCGAAATTGGCGGCAAGCATGACGTTTGGAACGACAATGTGACACCGAGTAACCCAAGCTGCCCTTTCAGGGTTGTGTTGTACAGTAAGAATGTACATCCAGTAAGTGGAAATGGAAACCAAAAACATCACCAGACGATTTAGCTTACGGGCTATAATGATGTTTTCAATTTCACAAAGAGCAGCGAGGTCACAGTTCTAACCAGAGCGGCACTCAGTAGAGAGCATACCTCCTCCAGGTGAACAGTTTACGTTTTGTATCCCAGAGTAGACCAGAAAATCATAACACAGAATCACGTTTAATCAAAATCATCCGTTTACAATTTTTTGAGATATCCGGCTATATTTGAGATATTTTTGAGATATCGTTTTTGGCCCCATCTCCCAATGGTGAATATTTAGTTTAAAAATTCTCACACCCAGATCCGTATTTGGATCTTCACCAAAATTGAATACATTTTTCTTTCTCACACACAACCTGCCTCCCAAGTTTCATCCGAAACCGTCCGCAGCTTTTTGAGATATCATTGGGTTTCCTCTGCATGCAATGCAGAGAAAACCTATTGTTACTGTGAAGATTTATTCTTCCTTTCCTTCTGATTTTCATGTCCGAAAATTTTGAAAACAATGTTCTCTGCAACCGTTGGTCCGATTGACACAAAATTTTCACCAAGTGATTGGCTGGACGTGCAGAATTTTACTGCTAATTATGACGTCATAGGCCACGTGGTATGGGCGCCACCCTGGAAAAAACCTTCAGGTTTGCCACTATCTCTGAAACGGCTCAATGGAAAAAAATAATCATGGCTCATTCTAAAAAAACTTTGCATTGTGACCAAAACTATATATTCATTTAGGATATCAAAATGGCTGCTGTTACGACGTTAAAATTCGACAAATAGAACCCTTGATCCCACAAATATATATATTTTTTGTGCATCATCTAAGGAAAAATAAATTCAGAAACCAAAAATATTTGACGTCATCGGTTTTGTTTTTCGTGAAAAACACTAAAAACCCTTTTTCTCCGGAATGGCTGAACAGATAGACCCCAAACTTTTCATGCATGATTGCATACTCATAAAACAAAAAGTTCAGTGATCATGACCACATAGGTCTCATGGTTTAGGAGCTATGATGGTTTGAAGCATAAACTTTAAAACCCATCTCCTCTCTCATTAAAAAAAAAAAATTGAGTGGAAACTTCAAAAATATGTTCTCCATGTCTGGAAGCTAAAATGGTCTTTTGGAATTTGCAATAAGTCACATGGGTTGGCAGCTATTAATACTTGAATAAAAATCTTTAAAACCTTTTATCTACTGAACCGCTGCATTGATCGAAGTGAAACTTTAAAATAATGCAGCTCTCGTCAAGGGGAATAAGTGTTTAAAATTTCAACATGATTGGTTATACGGTCTGGAAACCAGAAGTCATTATTGTTGGAAGAAGAATAAACTACATTTTTCTTCTCAGGCCACCTAACTGATTGCGCCACTGCAATTTTTCGGGTTATTTCCTTTAAAAACCACTTTCTCTGCAATCGTTGGACCGATTGACAGGAAATTTTCACCATAGGAGCGCTTCCGCCTGTATGATCTTTTAATGGTAATTATGCCGTCATAGGTCATGTGGTACCGGCGCCATCTTGGAAAAATTGAAAAACTTTGCACCTCTACATCTCCAAAAGTGCTGTGTCGAAAACAATTGAGATCTGGCTCCTTGTAAAGAACGCTCCATGGGGAATAACATACGTTAATGATGATGTCATACTGTCATAGGTGCCTCCATTATGACCATCATTTGACGAGTAATAAACTTCATCAGATCAGGATGAAAATTCTTGAGCATCAAGGGATACATTGATGGAGAACAATAATAATAATGATGTCATGGATCACATGGTTCGGCCGCCATTTTTTTTAACAGAAAAGCCTTAAAAACCACTGAAAACCCTTTTTCTCTGAAACGGCTGAAAAGGTCGAACCCAAGCTTTGCATGCATGATCGCATACACATGACGAACAAAACGTTCTGCGATCATGACGTCATAGGTCACATGGTTTGGAGCTATGCTTTTTTGAAGCATAAACCTTTAAAACATATGTCCTCCCTCAATTTTATATATATATATATATATATATATATATATAATTATATATATATATATATAATATATATATATATATATATATATATATATATATATATATATATATATATATATATATATATATATATATACTCAAAGGCAAAAGTTATTGTGACACACAAACAACAAACAGAATCAGTGTTAAATTTTTACTGCCGCGGATGAAATGTTATTACATGGAAAGACAAATGTTTCAAGGTATGGTAACGATCAACAGTCCATAAGAACAGTGCACCTGGCATATGCAAATGAGCCACAACACAAGAGGGGGTTCACAAGCAAGTTCACACAGTCAGTAGCGAGTGTGTCCACCTTGTGCATTGATGCAGGCCTGGCACCTCCGCCTCATTGAGGCCACTAAACGTCGATGAAAGTCCTTGGGAAGATCATTCCATATCCGAGGAAGGATTTGGCGGAGTTCCTGCAGCGTTTTTGGAGGATTCGGATGACGTCGTAAACGTCGCTCCATTTCATCCCAGACGTGTTCAATGGGTGACAAATCAGGGGATCTTGCAGGCCAGGGTAACACATTAACATTGTTCTGATTAAGATACTGCTGTACAACTCGAGCAACGTGTGGTCTGGCGTTATCATGTTGAAACGTCACTCTAGGGCCGTTCTGTTGCAAAAACGGTAAAGCGGCCATTTGCAAAATCTCGTCTCGGTACCTCACAGCATTCAAGTTCCCCTCAATCACAATCATTGGCGTTCTTGCTGCAGCTGTTATCCCACCCCAGATCATAACGCCCCCACCTCCAAAACGATCCCCTTCCAGAACACATGGCCTGATGTAACTTTCATCTGTGCACCTGTAGACACGTGTCCTACCGTTAGCTCGGTGAAGCTGTGCCAAATGGTGTTTCTATGGACGTTGAATCGACGAGCAACATCACGCTGCGAGGTACCAGACTGAAGCATACCTATAGCTCTCCATCTGTCATTTTCCCCAAGGCGTGGCATGTCGAACTTGTTCCAGAACGATGAATAGGGGTGTTTTTCTGACTTCTGCACTTCTTAAGACTGCATTGAGTGGAAATGATAAGCGTCTGGTTGTCTGGCCTTTTAAAGTGAACATTGCTGGCCATTTTTCTCGAATATGTCATGCTTCTTGCAAATTTCGTGCAATTCGAACAACAACTGCTTGGTTGCGTTTCTTCGACCATTTTAACACACTCTTTCTCTGGTTCAAATCCAAAAATTCATTCACAAGATTACCAATGAAAAAATTCCATGTCACAATAACTTTTGCCTCTGAGTGTATATATATATATATATATATATATATATATATATATATATATATATATATTGTATACAGAATCGAGGCTCGTGAAAGAGCTAACATTTATTTCACAAACAAATCAAACAGACAAACAAAATATATAAAAAGAGGGAGCGGAAGACAAGATGGGGAGAGAAGGGGAAGCACACAAACACAACATTTGAGAGCAGGGAGATGTGTGGGAGGGAGAGGGCTTGGGGGGGGGGGGGCGCGGGAGGGGGGGGGTGGGAGAAGTATAAAACACAAGGACACCAAGGACTTCCAGGACAGAAGTTGGTATTTCAAAAAAGTGGATTTGGGGTGAAATTAGCGGGGGTAGAAAAGATCAAGGTTTTGGATGGGGGAAGATAAGAGATGGTGGTGAACAGCTGTTTTAAAGACCTGGAGGGTGGAGTGGATTGAAGAGAGTGAGGGAGTTTGTTCCAGAGGTGGGAGAAAAGAGGAATGAAGGAGTGAAGGTGAGCAGAGAGTCTTGATTTTGGCAGTTTAACCATAAGAGGGTTGCAGGCACATCTTGTGGGACCTGTAGGAATATTTTGGGGACAGAGCAAAGAGAGAGCTGGAGGAGCAAGGCTGGAGAGGAGTCGGTAGAAGACGGAAAGACCACCAACCTGCCTGCGGTGAGTGAGTGAAAGGCCCTTGGAGTTAGCTTCATCGGGGGAGATTCCAATGATTCTGAACGCTTTGGTTTCAAAAGCATGAAGACGAGCTAGGTGTGAGGCAGGAGCACCAGCCCAGAGGGGAGAGCAGTATTCCATTGAGCTGCGGATGAAAGCCTTGTAAGTGGTGAGGAGCTCAGGTGTGCCAAGGAAGGACTTCGCACGATGGAGGATGCCCAGTCGGCGACTGGCTTTGGAGGCCAGATTTGAAATGTGGTTTTCCCATGAAAGATCATGGCTGATAGTGAGACCCAAAAGCTTGAGTGACAGAACTTCTTGGAGAGGATTATTTAGAAAGTGGATGGGAGGGTTGTCCAGTCGGTCTTTTCGGAGAGACATCGTAAGTGTGTGAGATTTGTCAGGATTGAAAGACATGTAAAGCATTTCCATTTCTTCCCTTTACCAAATGCCATGAAATTTCCCGAAGACTTTACGAAAATAAAAACTCCCCAACAGCTGGGATCCAACAAGGTTCAAATCCCTTGTCCTGTTGTCGAGTTGTTTGTTGTTTGCTGGTATTGACGTTGACGTCTCCGAATGACGTCTCCGTGATATCGAGTAGAAACTTCACAAATATGTTCCCCATGTCTTGAGGCGAAAATGGTCTTTTGGTATTTGTGAGAAGTCACATGTTTTGGCAGCCATATATATAATTGAACGAAAATCTGTCCACAAGTTTTCGAGATATCCTGTTCACAGACAGACAGACACAGGAATGAAAACATAAGAGGTAATCAGAATGGCTGAAACTAATTTCCTTCAATTAGTACCATTTCATCAAATAGTGCACTATCCTGACTCCTGTCTACTCACACAGCCTTATCGTAAACAGTTGTATATATATATATATATATATGTATATATATATATATATATATATATATATTGTTACGGTACGCGGTTAAGGATGTTATATTTGCCGAGCGGAGGCTCCGCGACCGAACAGTTGTTCCCCGACTTAACCCGATTCACCCAGACGTTGGCCGTATCGCGCCACAGCTACTCAATCGGGAAAAGACTAAGACGACGAATGCAAAGAGGAAGAAGAAGAAGAAGAAGACGTACAGAAGAGTAACGGGGTTTATTATTATTTACACACATAAGCAAAAAGAACAGTCACGTTTATTTACAGGGGACATGAGACGCAGGTGACACAGTGAAAATTACTCGCTTATACAGACTTAGTTACTACCCAGGACAGCACGAACAAAACAAACTCACGTAGGCAAAATGGGGAACTTGCAGGCAGGAATGGCTGGAAAGGATGAGCAGGTGGGATCACAGGGCACAGCAAGCAGGTCCACTCCGGGCGGGAAGCGGGGAGCCGGCAGCTCCTTGTATTCCGCTTTACAGTGCACACCGTCAGGGCTTCACGCGGCTGGTTGAAACGGGGCTGCACTCCTCTGTTGTATCTCTCGTGTAGCTTGTTTCGTAAAAGCTCCTCGGCTTTCTCTTGGACCCTTTCTTTTGTCGTGTCCCTCTCCACACAGCTCAGCTCATATTTTTCTTCCTCTCACTTCCCTTCCAGCACGGGTCTCTCAGCTCAGCTCAGCCTTTTTGCAACCCTCTTCGTATTCCCTTCCTCTCACTTCTCTCCAGCTCATCTGCGATCTTCGCACCCTCCTCGTATACTGTTAGCGCGGGTCTGACACACCCTCTTCGGTTTTGGTACCGCCCTCTCCCCCCCGTGCTCTGTTTCGTGACCTTGTATGGTAATCCCACGGGCTTGTCTCCTTATTTGGGCATGGCGCCGACGGCACGCCCCTCGTGGCGAGCCATGGGCTTGTTTCCTTATTTGGGCATGGGGCTGAACAGCCCCGCCCTTCGTGGCGCGCCCTGGGCTTGCCTCTCCCGGGCGACCCCGCCCCTCCTGTTCAAACAGAGCACGGAGCACATATTCACTATAGCAGCGAAATGAGAGGGCGTGCACCGCACGCTTGTGAACTGCTTTACCCGCAGATGGAGAGTTTGGCTGGGAAATGGAATTATTGAAGGGGAGCTATTCTTAATTGATTCGGTGCAATGGAGTATTATTTTAATGGAAGACAAGGCCTTGCCCTAAAACACATAATAAGATATAAGCTACTGAACAAGGGTTTTATCGGGTCCTGCAATGTGGTGTTTCATGGAATAACTACCGGGACGCCCTTTTTACCTTTACACAACTCTGGAGGCAGGAGGGGCCATATTCAACCAATGTTACACAACAATTTACCACAATACAATACAAACAATAAAAAAAATGCAATCCTCATATCCGCAACAATATATATATATATATATATATATATATATATATATATATATATATATATATATATATACATATATACACGACTCGTATTTGAGACTCACAATCAGCTGTTCTACTCAATCAATCAATGGAGATTCCCAATGGGAATCTGATATTGCATATTTGATTTGCTTGGACGAGGAAGCACGAGAAATGGGCGGCGAGCATGTTGTTTGAATGGCGATGTCACATCGAGTAACCAAAGCTGACATTCGGTGTGCTGTGTACAAACTAAATGGAAGGTACACAAGGACTTCACCAGATACGAGAACACTTTGTCTCAACACGGAACCCAGAGGACACCATTAATCCATGCATTTCATTTGTGTACGATTAATGTCCACAGGAGCAATACATTCAAAATGAATTCCATTCGGTTCGTAATTCACAAAGGAAACCGTGTTTGTGCTGCAAATGTGATCTCGTGTGTTTTCTTTCTCCAAAAGAGCGTACATGGAGGAGCTTGAATAGATATTGACTCTGTAATGACGTCATGCGGAGACGTCAACGTCAATACCAGCAAACAACAAACAACTCGACAACAGGACAAGGGATTTGAACCTTGTTGGATCCCAGCTGTTGGAGAGTTTTTATTTTCGTAAAGTCTTTGGGAATTTTCATGGCATTTGGTAAAGGGAAGAAATAAAAATGGAAATGCTTTACAAACCCTTTAGAGGGCTGGCAGGATGGCCAGAGGTATGCACATTCGCCTCGAAGCTGTCCAGCCTGGGTTCGAATCCAGACCCAGCTACAAAAATCGAGAGAAACAATAATCGATTGATTTTGTAATTAAAATAAATGAATAATAATCGTAAAATAAATAATTTATTTATCGATGAGCTAATAGCATACCCAAACCACCACTGTTTCATCTGAATCTGTAACCTTAAAAAAATTCACGAAGTAATTAATCGAATAATTAAATAATTAATCGATTAATCAATAAATCAATAAATCAAAAATACCATTTACAGCCAAATCACTTGGTCATTGTCATGTCCAAATATCAGCTTCCTAACTCAAAAGGTGCCTGAGATATTGCCCAGATGAAAAAGAAAATAAATAAATGATTAATAATGAAAATAAAAAATAATAATCATAAAAAAATTAAATAATAAATCAATTGGCTAATAGAACACATAAACCACCACCATTTCATCCGAATCTGTAACTAAAATATATATATTTTTAATTTAGTCATTAATCGAATAATTAAATAATTAATCGATTAATCAATAAATTCAAATCACTTGGTCATTGACATGTCCAAATATCAGCTTCCTAACTCAAAAGATGCCTGAGATATTGCCCAGATGAGAAAGAAAATAGTGGAAGTGATTAATAAATCGATAATAATTAATTAGGTAATTAATTAATTGATTAATCAAAAAATAAAAGATAGTTTTTGCCAACGCAAGTGCGCACCTTTGTGGCTAAATTTAAGCTTCCCAGCTCAAAAGATGGCCGAGATATCACCCGGCCAAACGAGAGAACCTCAGCCTTTGACCGATATAGTCAAAAAACATTGACAGGCTCACTTTTGTCCTGAAATATTTGGTAAAGTTTGACAAAGATAGGTGAAAGCGTTCGCGAGTTATCACACTCACAGACAAACAAACAAACGAGACAGACCGAGGTATGACGAAAATGTAAATTCAAGCTTTTGGTACCTCTTCATAAAAACAGGCGAAGTAAGAATAGCTTCATGGAGTCAAAAATGTTCTTTAATCCAACGACTGCTCCCATTTTACAAAGACAAAATTAAACGGTGTCTTATTGATGTCCATAACCAGGTGTGATGGACCAAATGACTCATTCATAATTCATATTGCCATCTCCTCCAAATTAGTTCAATAACTCGATGAAGTTTCATGATTAGAATCTGGAATTAAAAATTATGTTTGAAGAGGTTTACCTAAGTTTAATCAGCTCCAGGGCTGCACCCTGAAGCCATTGATTTTATTTTGTGTACAAAATATGGCCTCATTGCAAGAGGGGCGACAGGTGATCTGCAAGGAAGTGCAGTGGATTAGGGGACGATCAATGAGGGTATTGAGATATCATGATGATGGTATTGAGGGAATGAGGGATCATGATTTGGGATGGGAGATGATGTGAGATGGCAGTGTAGTACCAACTAAAGGACCCTGGAGAGATTGGTGCGATTGAGACGACTTGGGAAGGCGGTTCCAGGAGTGGAGGTGAGCAGTAAGCCTGGATTTTGGAAGATTACTATGGAGCAGTTTAATGGCTAAATTCATGCATCGTGCTGGGCAGAGGGCTGAAAGAGCAGAACAGGGGAGGCCTGGGTCGATGCAGGAGATGCAGGTGAAGGTAATGAATGCACAATAATGTGTTGAAGGTCGAGGGAAGAGTTCTTG